>NC_041390.1:62621622-62633862 GCF_002162155.2 Triticum dicoccoides | reverse complement strand
TGGCCTCCTCTTTTGTGTCTTGACATAGGGTCCAAGTCTCCCGGGTCTTGGTCATTGAGAAAATAATGTTCCCAAAGGTTTCACTCCGTTTGGACTCCGTTTGATATTCCTTTTCTTAGAAACCCTAAAATAGGCAAAAAACAACAATTCTAGGCTGGGCCTCCGGTTAATAGGTTAGTCCCAAAAATAATATAAAAGTGGATAATAAAGCCCAATAATGTCCAAAACAGTAGATAATATAGCATGGAGCAATCAAAAATTATAGATACATTGGAGACGTATCACCCGCCACGATGTCATCTTTAACGGATCTTTATCTTAATGTCTTCCCGAAAATCGAGGCGTCCAATTAGCTGGATAACCATCATTTGGCCTCCTCGTCTTTTGTGCCTGCCTGTTTCCCTGTCTCCTTATAAATAGGACCATAGAACCACTTTCCACTCTTCTCCTTCTCCTTTCTTCTTCCTTGCAACGCGTCGTCCCGTACAAACCTCGCCGCCATCGAACTCCGTCTTCGACCTCAACTCCGGTCACTTCATCGCGCTGAGTAGACCAGAAAACTGCGTCACACTCTGTTGTCCTAACAACATCAGTAAGCCTTCTGTCCCTCATCATGCATGGATCCGTCATTAGGTTTTGTCGGTGTTCGTCAGTGTTCATCAGTGTTTGTCGTTCTCCCTCCTTCTCTTTATTTAGATCCATAGGTTAGATCCAAAAACCATAGGAAACTTGCGCGGTAGTAGTTTTAGCACTTGTTTTAATAGTACAATATACATATCCCCACCGCAACAGATCTCCTCTAGGGGACCTCTTCTTTTCCACTGTCACGAATTTATTTCCTTTTTTATGAACAGTGGTAAATCCAAATTTGTAACCTCAATCTGCGAAATCTGTTTGTCCCAATACTTAGAAAATTTTGCTTTTGGTAACTCTTGAATATCTTAGTCATGGCGGCTTACTCTGCCGGCTTATTTTTTCTTCATATATCATTAGCCCTTGCTTAAGCCGCCATTATAAACATGTATTGTAATCGTTAACTTGCAATCCCACCAACTGATTTGAGCCGTCAAATTATTTGCTTTTAGATTGTCCTTTCACCATGCCGCCGAAGACGATGACAACTTGCAACTGGGTTCCTTCCACAGTCACCGAGAGCACTATGAAGGGTTTTGTCACTGTTGGATACTTACCAGAGAAAAGTGTCATGCATTATCGTGCTCCTGACTCGGCTGAAGATAGACCTCAGCCAAAATATGGCAAAATCATTGTCTTTACTGACCAGATGACCTGGGGCTTCTCACCGCGCGGCTCAAAATTCTTTAGGGATGTCCTGCACTTTTTCAAACTCCATCCGCAAGATATTGGACCCAATTCCGTATCGAACATCTGTAACTTCCAAGTTATTTGTGAAGTATACCTTCAAGAAGAACCCAACGTCGAGCTTTTCAGAGAATACTTCTACCTGAACTGCCAGAATGAGTACACCAATGGTCCCAGCTTGGAACTTGGCGGGATTTCAATTCAACGCATACGAGATGCCATCTTCCCTCAAGTAGTCCTGCCAAGCCATCCCAAGGACTGGAATCAAACATGATTCTACTGTAAACATATCTCGCTGTCTGATGAAAATCCGATGCCGGGTTATCGTGCTGAGCGTCTCGACACCAAATACCAACTCCCTGATAAACTTACTGCCGCCGAACGCAACAAGCTTATTCCAACCATCAGAAAAGTTCAAGCCTTGCTGGGAAATGGCTTAACTAGAGTCGACTTAATCCGCTGCTGGGTCGCATGGCGGATCACCCCCTTAAGCCACCGATCCGGTTTGATGTGAAACTATACTGGAGGAACAGATGAGCCTTTACATCATAGCTCTCTACGACTGACTGAAGAGGCCATTGTTGAGATGGCAACCACACTTGTCAATAGCAAATATGAAGACTGCAACCTAGTGGGTTTGAACCCTTTCGACAAGCTTAACCTGGCGCCAGAGGTAAATCTTTGACTTCTTTTTCCTCAGCAGTTAATTATTGCATGAATTTCAACATGCTATTCTTCCACAGGCTAAATCTCACTTCTGGAAGGCCAAATATGACCATGAGGCTGCAAAAAAGGCTAAGGCTGCTCTGAGTCGGAGGTAGCCCTTGACTCTGTTGGCCTATTTTTTAACAACCTTATTGACATTGACTATTGCCAGGATGACACGGGGGCTAGCCAGGCAGTCAAAGAAGAGGTAACTATTATTTCCTCCGACTCAGAACCTTTACCAAGATAGAAACTTCGGCGGGTAACCCAGAAAGTAAGGTTTTCACACCCCTTGGCTTATTTGGATCCTCATTTTCTTTTGAAATGACAGCAACATGAGAGCCGCCGCCAGACCCGGACCGGTGGAGATGACAATTTATCCTCCGGCTTACAGAACAGCCCTCGGAAACGCCAGAATGAGGTTCTTTTTAACCTTTAATCCTTGTATTTACCAACAAGTTACTTTTATTAATCACTCAATTTTGACTACATCCTTGCAGGAGATTTCCCGTTCTTTTTCTCGCGACTCATCACAAACTCAACTGCCGGCTTTCAAGACCGCCCCCGGGTAAAGATAATTATCTTTCTTCTTTACCTTTATATCCTCATCATTATGCTGACTTGTCAAAATTCTTTTTAGCAGTCAAGCAAAGACCAAAAAAGCCAAGGTGACAAAGTCGGCCGAGGATCCGAAAGCTGCTGAACCAAAGCAGCCAACCCTTGTACCGGAACACTCTAAAGCACCAAAAGATCCTGCTGTTAACACTCGACCGGATTTACCTGAGCCGTCTATTAACGAAACCATTCTTGATTGATCAACTGTGGAACCGTCAAGCTCAGCTAACCCGCCAGAGACTCATGGCGATGATGTTTTAATCACTGGCACCAGATTCATTGAACTAGGGAATCCAACTGTACTAGCGAGACACTCTGCCAAATAGGAAGTCATGGAAAGACGGAAAGTGAGGTTCGATGTCTCCCACTATGCTCAATTGAGTAATAGTGAAGTGCTATCTGGTTATCTCAATCAAGTGCACTCTGATACGTCTCCAACGTATCTACTTTTCCAAACACTTTTGCCCTTGTTTTGGACTCTAACTTGCACGATTTGAATGGAACTAACCCGGACTGGCGCTGTTTTTAGCAGAATTACCATGGTCTTATTTATGTGCAGGAGCAAACGTTCTCGGAATGACCTGAAACTTCACGGAGACACTTTTCAGAAAATAAGAAAAATACTTGGCAAAGATGAAGGCAAGGGGGCCCACCGTCTTGCCACGAGGGTGGGGGGCGCGCCTGCCCCCCTAGGGCGCGCCCCCTACCTCGTGGGCCCCCTGTTGTGTCTCCGACTGCAACTCCACCTCCATATATTGAGTTTCGATGAGAAAAAAATCAGGGAGAAGAAATCATTGCGTTTTATGATACGGAGCCGCTGCCAAGCCCTAAAACCTCTCGGGAGGGCTGATCTAGAGTCCGTTCGGGGCTCCGGAGAGGGGAATCCATCGCCATCGTCATCATCAACCATCCTCCATCACCAATTTCATGATGCTCACCGCCGTGCGTGAGTAATTCCATGATAGGCTTGCTAGACGGTGATGGGTTGGATGGGATCTATCATGTAATCGAGTTAGTTTTGTTAGGGTTTGATCCCTAGTGTCCACTATGTTCTGAGATTGATGTTGCTATGACTTTGCTATGCTTAATGCTTGTCACTAGGGCCCGAGTGCCATGATTTCAGATCTGAACCTATTATGTTTTCATCAATATATGAGTGTTCTTGATCCTATCTTGCAAGTCTATAGTCACCTATTATGTGTTATGATCCGTTAACCCCGAAGTGACAATAATCGGGATACTTACCGGTGATGACCGTAGTTTGAGGAGTTCATGTATTCACTATGTGTTAATGCTTTATTCCGGATCTCTATTAAAAGGAGGCCTTAATATCCCTTAGTTTCCATAAGGACCCCGCTGCCACGGGAGGGTAGGACAAAAGATGTCATGCAAGTTCTTTTCCATAAGCACATATGACTATATTCGGAATACATGCCTACATTATATCAATGAACTGGAGCTAGTTCCGTGTCACCCTAGGTTATGACTGTTACATGATGAACCGCATCTGGCATAATTCTCCATCACCGATCCGTTGCCTACGAGCTTTCCATATATTGTTCTTCGCTTATTTACTTTTCCGTTGCTATTGCTATCATCACTACAAAATACCAAAAACATTACTTTTACTACTGTTACCTTTTGCTACCGTTATCACTACTATCATATTACTTTGCTACTAAAGACTTTGCTGCAGATATTAAGTTTCCAGGTGTGGTTGAATTGACAACTCAGCCAGTAATACTTGAGAATATTCTTTGGCTCCCCTTGTGTCGAATCAATAAATTTGGGTTGAATACTCTACCCTCGAAAACTGTTGTGATCCCCTATACTTGTGGGTTATCAAGACCTTTTTTCTGGCGTCGTTGCCGGGGAGCATAACTCTATTCTTTGAGTCACTTGGGATTTATATCTGCTTATCATTATGAAGAACTTGAGGATCCAAAAACCAAGATCTATCCCTCAACTACGAGGGGAGGTAAGGAACTGCCATCTAGCTCTGCACTTGATTCACCTTCTGTTATGAGTTAGTTTGCGACACCTACACCTACTTCTGCTATTCGTTCTGATATGTCGCATGTTATTGATGATGCCACTTCTGCTATGCATGAAACTACCTCTATCCCTGATACTACTATGCCACTTAGTGATTTTCTTGATGAACAACTTGCTAGGGCTAGAGAAATTGAAAATATTGAATCTGATGATACTGATGAAAGTGATGATGAAGAACCACTTGCTATTCCTAAGGGTTATGTATTTGATCAAGATGCTTCTTTAGCCATTTTAGCTTGCAGAAATAGAACTGAACTAAAAAAATTATTAGCTAAATGGAGTAAGCAATCCCTAAATGATAGAATGAAACCTGACCCTGCTTTTGTTACTTAACTATCTTTGTTAGTGATAAGGATTATGAATTCTCTGTTGATCCTGATATAATTACTTTGGTTGAATCTAGTCCTTTTCATGGTTATGAATCTGAAACTATAGTGGCACATCTTAATAAATTGAATGATATAGCTACCTTGTTTACTAAAGATGAGAGAACTCATTACTTTTACATCCTCAAAATATTTCCGTTCTCATTAAAGGGTGATGCTAAGATATGGTTTAATTCTCTTAATCCTGGCAGATGTCCTAGAGCAAGGACTTAGTCGTAGGGCCATCGCACTAGGAAGCTTAAAGGGGTTGATCGGGACAAAGGACACACGAGAGAGTTTTTATACTAGTTCGGCCCCTTACAATGAAGGTAAAAGCCTACGTCTAGTTGGGATTGGTATTGCTGAAGTTTCGATCTCCAAGAGGCTTAACTCGCCGGCTTGGTTATCGACTTGGTTATTTTTTCCCTAAACCGCCACCGGGTCATCCCCTTATATACACGGGTTGACGCCTGGTAGCCTACAGAGTCCCGGTCGCCTCATAATCGTGTCCGGCTCGGTGACTTCCTTTACAGGCATTTCTTTACAAGTCTTTCCTTACATACGGCGGTTTACAGTTTCAGGCCTTAAACCGGCCCCAGGCCTTTGGGCCTTCTATACATTTAGTAAACTATCATCTTGAATGTTTATCGGGCTTCTTATGTAACCCGCCATTAGGGCTGACCCGGCCCCTCCTGGGCGGGTCATACTGGTAGTAATATCCCCAACATTAGGCCCCAGGTTGACTTTGAACTTTGTTCTTTGTCAATCTACAATACTTAGGTGGAATCCATGCTCTGTCTGAAAGCTTCTGTAATCCGCCGTGACGTCATCTTCTGAAAACACAAAAAACTTTCATGATGTCATCTTCCAACGAATCTTTCATTTTTTAATGCCTTTCGAGATTCGAGGCGTCTGTTTAGTTGGATAATCATTATTCGGGTCTCCTTGATTCTCGCGCCCGCCTGTTCGTGCACTCCCTTATAAATAGGAACAACTTAGGTCTTTTTCATTCTCCTCCTTCGGTCATCTTCCTCCTCTCACCATTTGCTGTCGCCTCCGCCGCTGGAGATCTCCTCGTCTTCCTCACCTCAGGCCGCTGCATCGACCTGATTTGACCAGAGAAACACGACGAACCTCCGCAGCAGCCCTGCCTCTGTAAGTCCCTTTCCTTCTCTGCCTTAGATCTGCATTATGGCTTCTCGAGTTCGTCGGTGTTCGTCATAGACTCTTGGTAGACTTCTCCTCTGATGCTCTTTCCTAATCGTCTGATAGTGTAGAACTGCCGTGGTAGCTATTTGGCATTTCATTTTTGATAGCGGTAGATCTCTTTCTCCTGTATAGATGCTTTGTTAGCTGATAAACTCATCTGTACTGGAGTTCTAGGTCTAGAATATTTTCTTTTTGAGATAGCCATTTGATCCAAAATAATGATGATAGCTTGGTGAAACTTGTTTATGCCAACACTTAGCTGAATGTGATTTCTGAGAAAGTCTGTAGTCATGGCGGCTTACCACTCCAGCTTTCTTTTCCTTATATGTCATTAGCCCTTAGTTTAAGCCACCGTTACTTGTTTTATAACTTCAACCTTTTGCCGTAAATTGAACCGGCATGTTGTTTTTCCTTTTCCAGTCCCTTGCACATCATGCCGTCAAAGACACCCACCATCTGCAATTGGGTCCCCTCAACCATAACTTAGGAGTGTCTGAAAGATTTCTTCCTCATTGGAATTCTGCCCTCAAGAAACATCATGTCCTATCGTGCTCCTGACCCAGAAGAAGAACAACCCAATCCAAAAGAC
Organism: Triticum dicoccoides; assembly: GCF_002162155.2. Classification (NCBI taxonomy): domain Eukaryota; kingdom Viridiplantae; phylum Streptophyta; class Magnoliopsida; order Poales; family Poaceae; genus Triticum; species Triticum dicoccoides. The sequence goes on along the minus strand of NC_041390.1, from coordinate 62,627,004 downwards.
GACGAAGTGATCGTCTTTACTCATCACATGAACCGGGGCTTCTCACCGCCCGACTCAAAATTTTTCAGAGAAGTTCTTCACTTTTTCAAACTCCATCCTCAGGATATTGGGCCCAATTCCATATCCAATATCTGTAACCTCCAAGTGCTCTGCGAGGTATATCTTCAGCAAGAGCCAACTGTGGAACTATTTAGAGAGTACTTCTATCTGAACCGGTAGAACGAGTGCACCAATGGCCTTAGCTTAGAACTTGGAGGCATCTCAATTCAGCGCCGGCAGGGTGCGGTTTTCCCTCTCATAGTTTTACCAAGTCACCCAAAGGACTGGAACCAAACTTGGTTTTACTGTCAGGACATCTCACCCGCCAATGAGAAGACGCTGTGGGGTTACCGCCCCGATCGTCTTGACACCAAGTTCGCCCTGCCAGATAAACTTACCGTTGCTGAACGCAAGAAGCTGCTTCCATCTACCAGAAGAATCAACGGTTTGTTGGGGAACGGTTTAACCGGAGTCGATCTAACCCGCTGCTGGATCTCCTGGCGGATTATTCCATTAAGACGTCGTTCAAAGTTGATGTATGAATATGGTGGAGACCCGGACGACTCTCTCCGTCTTTCCCCGGTTGGACTAACCGAGGAGGACGTTGTCGCAATGTCCAATGTTCTGGTAAATGCGAAGTATGAAGATTGCAGTGTTGTTGGGTTAAATCCCTTTTGTAAATTTAACCCGGTACCAGAACTAAGGACATTTTGAACTTTTTTCCTTTGTATTTTTTCCAGTTGTATTGATCCATCCTCTTGTCTTTGTAGGCCAACTCGAACTTTTGGAAAGTGAAATACGATCATGAAGCTGCCAAGAAGGCGAAGCTTGCCACCATGAACGCCAAGAAATCGACCCGGAGAACGAAGAAGAAGAAGAAAGCCACTGTTGAAGATTTAATGAAACTTGATGACACGTGTGACTCGGAGGTAGCCCTTGATTCCCTTGGTCAACTTTTTAACAATCTTATTGACACTGATCCTTACCAGGATGACACTGGGGCCAGTCAGGCCGGGGAAGCAGAGGTAACTATCATTTCCTCCGACTCAGAGCCCTTACCGAGACACAAAGTTTGAGGAGTGATCCGTAAAGTAAGGTTTTCTAACCCCTTAGCTCACTTGGATCCCAACTTTCATTTGAAAAAGCAGCAACATGAAAGCCTCCGTGAAGTTGAGATTGAAGATGAACCGGCTGTCGTCCTTCAATAGACCCCTCGTAAACGCTCGAACGAGGTTTACTTATTACTGTCCTTAACTTGTTTGAATGAATCTTGGTCCTTGTATTACTTTTAACTCCTTTCTTTTACCATTTCAGGAGGTGTCTTGTTCCTCAGGCGACTCATCACAAACACAATTTCCGGCTTTCAAGACTGCTCCTGGGTAATCAGAAATCCTCTTTTCTTCTGGGTTGATCAATTGTATCTTGATGCTGAATCCCCTGCAATATTTTTTTCCTTAGCGGCCTGGCTAAATCCAAGAAGGCGAAGGCAGCAAAACCGGCGGAAGACCCGCCAGTACTAGCATCTGACCCGGCTAGGCAGCCTTCTCCACTAACTGACGCCCAGAAAACCCGCCTATTGTCAATGAAGCAAATCCTCCGGAGTCGTCCCTTGACAAAGCCACTATGAATCCTTCTACAGCTGGACCGTCAAGCTCAACCGACCCGCCATTTCCACGTGTTCAAGATGTTCAAATTACTGGTAGCCGCTTTGTTCAGCCGGGGAACCCAACGGTGTTGGCTCGGTGCACAGCAAAGCAAGAAGCATTGGAGAGGCAGAAGGTTCACTTTGATGTTGCCAATTATGACCGTCTCAATGCCAGTGATATCTTATCCCGCTATCTCAGTCATGTACACTCCAGTCGTGAGTCAGAGATCGAGATGGTCAAGCAGCTTCAGTTGAAGTATGAGGTACGTTGTTTCTGGTTTACTAATATTCCTTCAGCCCCCAAGTCTTCGGCTTATGAGAGAAACAAAATAACCTACTTAAAGTATAGTCCGAGACTTTTACCTCTCAATCTTTGCCTGATATTGATAGAAACAAAAAACTTCACCTATAGTCCCCAAGGACCGGTTTATTTTGATCATCAATGGATCGGTACTTTAGAATTTAAGACCGTCTTCCAAGTACTTAACACTCTGGTGTAACCTTGATAAACTTGCTGAACTGCGTACATTAGCCCCCAAGTGCCAAGTGCTGTTACTTTGTAATGGACTTGGGACTTCAAATATGTTTGTAGAGCCGTAAAAATTTGATTTGGCATACATTAGCCCCCAAGTGTCAAGTGGTTTACTCGTAAAGTACTTTGAGACTTGAATCTTGAATTTGAATATTTGAATTTGAAACCAAGTCCTGACTTATCTGAACGTTTCACAGAATGCCTTGTCCAAATTGAACTCTCAATTGTTGGACGCAAAGACCCGGCTATCAAGTCAGGAGTCCGAAATCAAATCTTCCACTTCCAAACTACAAATGAGCCTTTCTGCAATGGAAAATTTGAAGACTAGCTTTGCTGCCAAGGAGAAGGTTTGGGAAAATGAGAAAACACTTCTGACCCAACGAGCTGAGACGGCCGAAACAGCTCTGAAAGAAATTTCAACAGAGCTAAACGGTTTAAAGGCCCGGGTGTCTCAGATGGTCGTTGCTATCTTTGGTAAGCTGCCTGATTTGACCTTTCGCATAATTTTGCCAAACCGGAGTATAATCCGCCAACTTACTCTGTTAAAAATATATGCAGGTCCACGAAGTAAAAATCTGAGCCAAGACCCGTTGATTAAACTGAAGACAGTATACACCTTGGTTGAACAATTATATATTGGTGCACAATGGGCTCTGGCCGCTATCTCTCGTGCAAATCAAGGATCCAACCGGCTTAGTGATGTCCTGAAGAAGCTGTCCATCCTTCCTGCTAGATTCCAAGAAGTAAAACGCTCCTGCGCATGAGCTGGAGGTTTGATGCCCTAAGCCGCTCCAAGGCTTGGGTGCCAGACCTAGACCCGGTGGACGTGGCAAGAGGTTACCCTACTATGAAGGAGGACGGGTCTCCATTTGACCAGGATGATTTCATAGCATGTGTACGCGAAGTCCGGCCTCAGGCGACTAGTCTTGGAGATGACACCAATGTTGACAAGTACCAGCCGGGTTTTGATAGTGAAAATAAGAAGATGGCCACTCCTTCATACAAAGTAGCAGATTTGATCCCACCAGTGAGAGAAGATACCTTTGCCCCGGAAATTGACCCGGTCGGCCTGATTGACGAAGAAGCCGAATTTGTCGCCATGAACGGCTTTGATTGGTCAAAATCCAACTTCCAGCAAACAGAAGGTGGTGAACCGGCGAGGGGGGGGGGACGATGATCATCTTCATAGGCTTATAAAGCCTTGTAATAACTTAGTTGCTAAAACACCGCATGTTTGCTTATGCCGTCGTGCATAAAATACTTCTATGTGAATCTGCTTCCAGATGTCAATGTATGCATCGTTTAATGTTTCTCTCTGCGATATTTGAATTATGTTTCTGTGAATACACGAAAAAGACTGGGAAGGTGGTTTAGAAACAAACGGGCTTAAACACCCTAATTTACAGCCAATATATTTACCTCAATAAAAAACAGAGACAAATATAAAGAAAAGATAAGGGTTAATACGAATTCTTGAGTTAACACAGCGGGTAAGCGCGTATAAGTAAGAATCATACCTTGTCCTTGTTGATCCTTAGATCGCCGGTTTTAATAATCTGGGTGGTGAAGTTGATAATTCAATATGTATGAAAAGTTAATACTTCTTGAATACTCAATGATCATCATATCTTAGTAGCTCGTACCTTTGGATCCTTGAGCCACCGGCTTGAATAACCCGGGCAGCTGTGTTTTCAATAATTGACCCAGTGAAGAAAACCAGGCTATCTTATTTGTAATATTGAAACAACAAAAGCTAAAAGGCAAGCAACAGATAATAAACATAATTTTAACTTTGTATTCAAAAAGCTGGGGATTTCTGATTCGAATACGATCAGTAAACCAGACCAAAGGGGTTAAGCTAAGGTTCGAATACGACCATATAGCCCCAGTGGCTTTGGCATTGCGCCGATCAAGAGGGTACCGACAGGTATGTTATCTTTGGTCCGAATACGACCTATGTTTGAACAGGAAGCCCCAAATGACCTTGAGAGGTTTTTAATGACCCTGATTCAAATACGATCTAAGTCAGACTCAAAAGGGCTAAAGCTATGATTCAGATACGATCAAGAAGCCCCCAAGTGAGTTTGGCCTTGAGCCGATCAAGAGGGTTACGACAGCTATGTTCTCTTTGGTACGAATATGACCTATGTTTGAACAGGAAGCCCCCAAGTGACCTTGAGATTTGCAGCTAGATTCGGATATCATCATAAGCCGGACCAAAAAGATTAAACTTGATATGATCAGCTCCTTAATAGTCATTTGTAAGTAAGAAATAATAAAGATGTATGGTCTGTGAAAAAGAAAAAAGACCGATGGTCTTAGTTTATTGCTTATCATAGTATATACAACGTGAACGTATGTACATGTTGAGGGCCGGTGGCTCAGGTGTAATATGGCCGAAGTTGAGCAATGTTCCATGGCCGGCGGGTCTCCTCTTCCGACTTACGTGAGTCTGCATGCTCTCGAACGTCAATGAGGTAATATGACCCATTGTTTAAATTTTTACTGACCACAAAGGGTCCCTCCCAAGGTGGGGATAACTTGTGTGCATCTGAAAGATCCTGGATGAGCCGGAGCACCAAGTCGCCTTCCTGAAAATTCTTGGACTTAACCCGGCGGCTGTGATAACTGTAACACCCCAGTAGTTCAGCTGCAGTAATCACATGCTAGTATGCCATGTCACCGCTGTCACTGTTGTTAATCTCGCGTTGATTCAAATCCAATTCAAAATTTAAAATTAAAATAAAGTCAAATAATTACTTCTTAACTTAATTATACAAAATAGTTCATGATATTGAAAATAATCCCAAAGCAGTTACAAAAACAAGACCAACATTTTATATAATATTTAGATGCCCTAAAACAATTAAAATAGGGGACAAAACAATATTTTAATCACTATTAAAATTATAAATTCCAAAGCTTTTCAAATGCCTCCCAAACTTTTTGTGGCAGTGCCATACAATGCAAGTTACATGTTTTACAAAAGCCAATCAGTGACTAGAGAGAATTAGAAAACATAAAAGAAAAGAAAGAACAAAGTCTCCCGTGCACTTGGCCCATCATGAATAGTACAAGGCACAGCCCAACTCACCCCATCCTCTTCTTCCTGTTCACAGCACACCCCGTGGACGATCTGAGCACGTCCATGGCCGGGGATCTCCAC
>NC_041390.1:62601209-62621115 GCF_002162155.2 Triticum dicoccoides | reverse complement strand
GACGGCTGCAAAATGAACCCAGTGACCCTGCAAACCCTAGACATCCCCTGTTTCCCTCACTCCCGTTTTCCTCTTCGTTTTCTTCTTCACGGAGCACAATCGTCGCCTCGCCTTCGTCAATCCCGCGGCCACCAGCCTACCCTCGCCGCGCCAAGATGTCGAGGAGCTTTGTCATCCTCTACTACGTCGCATCCGTACACGGGAACCACGAGGACCACACTACTCCGATGGGATCGAGCGACTTCCTCATCTACGGCCGTCATTGCCCCGCACCCGATTTGCCTCACCGGAGGTCCTCTACCACGCCGAACGTGTCGTCCACCTCCCCCTGTGAGCGCCACTCCCATCCCCCTTGTTTCCCCTCTGTTCGGCCGTCGTTCTGCCGCTGTGGCTGCAGCTCCGTCCGACCGCGCCCTGGCCGCGCACCCGCGAGCGCCTGCCCAAACGTGGCCTCGCGCCACCGCCTGCGCGCGAGCCCGCCTCGCCCGGGCCACACCCCTGCCACCTCCCACGCGCGCCCTCGCCAGCTCCTCGCCGCGTCTGCGTTGCTCGCTGTTGAACTACTGCTGCTCGCGAGCCGCTGCCTCCGCACGCGTTCACTGCTGCTGCTGGACGCCAGGCTGCTCTACTTGTTTCTGTTGATGCTTTGCTGCTGCCGCTGTGTACTGCTGCCGCCGCGTGCTGCTGATTACTACTGCCGCTGCTTGTTATTAGCTGCTACGGCTCACTTGCTACTACTACCATCTGCTGTTGTAGCTCCTGGCCAAGCCCCTTGTACATGGCCATGCGTCTGGCCGACTGGGTTAATGGCCGGCCCTTGTTTAATTAGTCTAGGTTTAGTTTAGTAGTAGTTTAGTGCTAATTTAGCCTATTAGCTAATGACAAGTGGATCCCATCTAATTAGATTAGATAGATCTTTTGGAAGTTATTAAAACAATGACATGTGGGACCACCCCTGGTTAATTACCATTTTATTAAAACTAAAGACAATGACACGCGGGACCCACTTACACTATTCATATGTTGACCAGTCAACCTTTGACCGGGTCAACCCAACCCCACTGGCCCCACTGTCATACTCACATACTAGGGTAGCACTAGGTGACAAAAGTATTCTGTTTTTATTTATTTATTTCGAATTTAATTTAATTCCAAAAATTGTTTAAATCATTGAAAATTCATATAAAATAAACCGTAACTCGGATGAAAATACTTTGTACATGAAAGTTACTCAGAACAACGAGACAAATCCGAATACGCAACCCGTTCGTCCGCCACGCATCCCTAGCATATCAAACACGTAACTTTCCTCCTCCGGTTCATCTGTCCGAAAACGCGAAACGTCGGGGATACTTTCCCGGATGTTTTTCCCCTTTGCCGGTATCACCTCCTACTGCGTTAGGTTACCTCTAGCACCACGTATTGCCATGTTATGCTTTGTGATGCTTTGATTGCTCTATTATTTATTATGTTCCCCTCTCTTACTTCTTTCCGGTAAACCCCGAGACCGCTGTCGGTACCCTTGTGATCGACTACATCGACGACAAACTCTTCTTGCCAGAGCAACCAGGCAAGCCCCCCCTTGATCACCAGATATCGCCTACTCCTTCTCTCTACTTCTTGCATTAGAGTAGTGTAGCATGTTACTGCTTTCGATTAATCCTATTCTGCTGCATAGCCTGTCATTGTTGCTACACTTGTTGATACCTTTACCTGTAATCCTACATGCTTAGTATAGGTTGCTAGTGTTCCATCAGGGGCCCTACACTCTTGTCCGTCTGCCATGCTATACTACTGGGCCGTGATCACTTCGGGAGGTGATCACGGGCATATACTATATACTTTATACTGTTACATTACTCATGATACCGTACGGAGATGGGGGCTAAAGGGGCAGGTGGCTCCATCCCGGTAGAGGTGGGCCTGGGTTCCCGACGGCCCCCGACTGCTACTTTGTGGCGGAGCGACAGGGCAGGTTGAGACCACCTAGGAGAGAGGTGGGCCTAGCCCTGGTCGGCGTTCGCAGATACTTAACACGTTTAACGAGATCTTGGTATTTGATCTGAGTCTGGGTACTGGCCTATACGCACTAATGATCTACGCGGGGACAGTTATGGGCACTCGACGTCGTGGTATCAGCCGAAGCCTTCGTGACGTCAGCGACTGAGCGGCGCGCGCCGGGTTGGACTGGAACGCCTACTCTTGTATAAGGGAGGCTAGGCCTGCTCACCGGTCGCGTACGCGACGTGCATGTGGCAATGGGTGATGGGCCCAAACCCCTGCGCCATAGGATTTAGACCGGCGTGTTGACCTCTCTATTGTTCCTAGGTAGGGCTGCGACGTGTTGATCGTCCGAGGCCGGGCATGACCCAGAAAAGTGTGTCCGGACAAAGGCGATCGAGCGTGTTGGGAAATGTGGTGCACCCCTGCAGGGAAGTTAATCTATTTGAATAGCCATGATCTTCGGTAACAGGACGACTTGGAGTTGTACCTTGACCTTATGACAACTAGAACCGGATACTTAATAAAACACACCCTTCCAAGTGCCAGATACAACCCGGTGGTCGCTCTCTAACAGGGCGACGAGGAGAGGATCGCCGGGTAGGGTTATGCTATGCGATGCTACTTGGTGAACTTACCATCTACTCTCTTCTTCTGCTGCAAGATGGAGGTTACCAGAAGCGTAGTCTTCGACATGACTAGCTATCCCCCTCTTATTCCGGCTTTCTGCAGTTCAGTCCACATATGATACCCTTATTCCATTTGATACCAATGCATACATTTGTAGTGTAGCTCCTGCTTGTGAGTACTTTGGATGAGTACTCACGGTTGCTTTTCTCCCCCTTTTACCCCTTTCCTATACCCGGTTGCTGCGACCAGACGTTGGAGTCCAAGAGCCAGACGCCGCTGTCGACGACGACTACCACTACTCGAGAGGTGCCTACTACTATGTGCAGCCCGCTGACGACGATCAGGAGTAGTTTAGGAGGATCCCAGGCAGGAGGCCTGCGTCTCTTTCGATCTATATCCCAGTTTGTGCTAGCCTTCTTAAGGCAAACTTGTTTAACTTATGTCTATACTCAGATATTGTTGCTTCCGCTGACTCGTCTATGATCAAGCTTTTGTATTCGAGCCCTCGAGGCCCGTGGCTTGTAATATGATGCTTGTATGACTTATTTTATTTGTAGAGTTGTGTTGTGATATCTTCCCGTGAGTCTCTGATCTTTATCATACACGTTTGCGTGTATGATTAGTGTACGGTTGAATCGGAGGCGTCACAAGTTGGTATCAGAGCCGGCTGCCTGTAGAAATCCCCCTTCCACACTCCTTGGCCGAAGTTGAGTCTAGACATTACAAAACTTTTTAGTTACATGGTTGTGTGTCTAACGGACCCACATCGCCATTTGGGTGGTATTAGGATCTTTTACTCCTCGATCCTTACTCTGGGACTCTGAACTCTCTTCTACTTGGGTTAATAAATTTACTAAAATCTAACTTTAGGTTCTCGAAAATACTTTCTCCCAGAGAGCCCCTTCAGTCCAGATGATCGCCGGCTGCACCAGAAGATTTCGAAGATACCCTCCGATATTCTCTCGAGACCTTGTGCCTGTTGCTTTTGCAATTCCCTACCACCGAAATATCCCTATGGATAAATACTTACACCTGTCGTGCTTACTTTTATTCCCATTTGATCTTGTTATTACAAGATACTCCAAGAATACTTTGTGCCTACTGCCTTGCAGTTATTTGCCATCTGAATACCCCTATGAATAATTTCTCGCACTTAACGAGTATCCACTCATCCCCAGTTGATTCATGTATGTCACAATCTTCGGAATACCATTCGATCTTCCAAAAATCCCCAGGAGCCTATTGCTTTTGAAATTCTTTCTTGATTACATTATGGTTAATCCCATAAGTCTAGTAATCTTATTAGCATCCTTTGTCACTATCATTTTGAGTTCGTCGATTCAATATGCTGCGGATGCTTGCAATCCTCAAGGTTTATCCGGCTCAAACATCATTTTAAACATGAGCTGGTTCTCGACCAATCGGATTGCCATCGATTGTACCCATAAGTCTACGCAACTTATCCATCCTTAATCAGAGCGTTTACTTTTGATCCCTTGATCGGAAATCATAATTCTTTTGCATTTGAGCTTTGAGTTAGTCAGTTGTTTCTATAATCTGCTCCCCTTGCATCCTTCTTCCTCTAGTTGAGTACCGATGCTCACGTCAGATCCTGTGTGGACCACCAGATCCTTTGTTGGATTTTATCTGACATCGTCCTTCTTATTCAATAAGCCTGAGAGCCTTTCCTCAGATACATAATGCCTTTGGTAAATTGCATCCTCTGCTTGGTCAACCATGCTCTACTTTCGAGCTTGTGTTATTTACTCCTGAAGTTTGTGGTATATGTTTCCATGATACCCTGACGAGTTGAAACCTATGCCTTCCTTAATATGTGTGAACTTGAAAGTTTTCATGAGTCATATTCTTCTAGTATTTTGCCAGATAAAATTTCAACACTACAACTCCGTTGAAAATGAGAGGTGAATGATAGATTACACATTGGAGAAGTGGGAGTCGACCTTGAACTTTGTGTTCATGCCCATGGAAACGATGTAGAGCTTATCATGGGAGCTTCTCATGATAGTAATTATCCCCTTGTTACAAATTCGTCTTATATCTATGGTTTGATGATTTACAAATGTGGTCCCAGCCATATTGTTCTCCTTCGGTTTCAATTCTCAGACAAGTTGAAAGGCACTTGTCTTCCGCCGATAAATATACCACTCCAACCTCTATTCTGATCCGCCTTCGAGTATTACCCTATGGTATCTCGAGATTATCACGAAACTACATAACTCCTTATGAGTTTTTTGTCTACTATTATTTCTCACCGATACCAACTTTTCCCCGGGTTCCGAGTTGTCAGATACTTGAAGACACCGATAACGGAATCGAGTCCGCACTACGATTCAACATGTATTAGAAATCTTCATTACTTACAAGTTTAATACTCCATCATGTCATTCTTAGCCTAATCGGTTACATCATTATCGTGCTAATTTTAATTGTGCTACCTGGTCCTTCTTCCCGGAGCACAAATTTCAATGGTGAGCTAATCTTACGTTGATCTTCCTCGTCATATCATTTCTCCTGTAACAACAAGCTTGATTTCGAGTTTGTGTCGTACCCTTGGTTCGAATAGCCTTTCGCTTCACCATTCCTTTGACTTGATGTCATTGCCGATCGATTACATCTTGAAATCTCTCGACAAATGTGTCGTGATCATCATCAACATTCTGAGCTCTTCCAAGATATCTATTGAATTCTTCATGGGAAATACCATCCTTATCCCTTGGTAAACTGTGTTGTCATCGACTACTTCCTTGCCTTCTTTACAACACAAACTTGTTTGTGTTGTGGTTGTACCTTGAGTTCCTAGCTATCCAGCTTGTCTTATGTCCTACCTTGAAGTAATACCATCTTATATATCAAGAATGTTGTGAGAATTTCACCACCTCTTAGGAAATTCTTGTTGCAGCGATGCTTCTCCCCATCACCATTCTTTTCTTGGCCCCCGTGTTGAGTGAACTCTGTTATGACACTACAAGAAATATGTCAACTTGTGACCACCACTATTGGTCACTGAAAGGTCATGGTTTTTCATTTGCGACCTTTTTGTGACCAAAAACAGAAGGTCAAAAGCTGGCGGTCATAAACTGACTATAGCGACCTTTCTTCTAGAATGGTCGAAGACGTTTATGACCAAAATACGTCTACTATGGCGTTTTGGTCACTAGCAACCTCCCCAGGCCACATAGGCATCCAGCGTGGCAAGCTGATGTGGCACAAGATTCAGCCCGGTCCGATTCGGGTTTTACATGGGCTGAGCCCATTAATTCAGCCTTTTAGGGATTTTTTTTTGCTTGATGTTTTTGGGCCTTTTCTATAATGGGCTTTTACCTTCCACATAGTTTGTTTCCTTTTTGTTTCTATTTTCTATTTGAGTCGAGGCCTGCTTATAATACTTCTGAATAGCTTTTCAGCCCAGGTTATTTTGGGCCATGGCATCTTAATAGTACGAGTATATTTGGGCCATGACCACTACCAGGTCTAGTAAGAACATTTTTTCTGGAGAATTTAATGTTCAAGTAAAATGTACACAAGACATTACAGGGAAATAGCACATACAACAGCAGATAAATTTTCGTTTCACTCCTACTACAGCTCACTACAACATAGACAGTACATGACACTTCATCCTTCAAGTTTTTGCCAGGCACTAGATGAGTACATCTCACTTCAAATAAACAGTATTGTTCTCGGAAGCAAAATACACCACCACACGCCATGGTGCACCATCTTACTCGATCTGGCCTCAAGGAACTAGCAGCGCTGCTTGCTCCTTTGGCCCAGAGCTCCTTGCTGTAGAGGATGGCTGAAACTCGGAAGCGGAGCTCCCTGCACATGACATATTGTGTCAATGCTTGCAGCAACAGAAAGAACTCACATACCATAGAACTTGCACAGTAATGTATCCACCACCAAATAGTATGAAGCAAAAACAAACAAGAGGGGGAGGAGTTTATACTTGATCTTCTTGAGCCTCTCCTTAAGCAAAAGCATCATCCAAGGTAATCGTCTAAACAAGAACACTGCTTAAGATTCTGGAAGTGGACCAACACAGTAGTAGTGAAGCTATGCGGGGATCTTTGTGAAGCAGTTTATTGCTTCTTGGAGACACCAACGGTCTTTCCTCTCCTGCCCCAGTAGTGATGCAGACCACGATGGTTCCTGGGAAAGAGAGCAAGGTTTCAAGCATAAGTGATCGCTCATACATCTATGCACTAAGGAAAAATGCTACTGCTGCAACAGTGAAGTTTTAAGGAATCAGCCATCAGGCATCAGCATACATCTATTGGAAACAGAGCATTGATATACAGATCAGCTGGGTCACATACAAGGTACACTAGAAATGTATAAATGAATACATTGACAATCATCAATACCAGATTGCAAGACATAACAATTATGTACCTAAGAAAGTCGACAATGGCATATGGCAGGATATGAAATTGGATACAAGTAATAGACAAACTAGTTCCAATAGATTGACTGAATTGAACTGGTATAACCAAGTTAGAGCTGGCAGAAGTTGCAGGTAAATACACATCCATAAAGCTAACAGTAGCAAAAGATGACTTCGGTCTTTGCTTGACTAATGAATCAGTATATCTTCAAGCGAAAAATCATGAAGATCACACTACGATGTCCCTAACAACAGTAGAAGCTCAGATGTGTGACAATATTTCGTAATATACAAGCCTTAGCTACAACTTTTTGCTTAACATGCAAATAAAAATCAGCCACTTATTGCTTATTTCATGCTTTAATTTTTATTTTCAGTTTTGTTATAATAATCTGTATGCATAGGTACAGTCCTATACTTGTTTGGGAAGTCAAGATATTCATGTCAATAATTATATAGAGCCTCTCGACTGGCGACGTACATGTCCAGGTAAACTATCCAGCAGCGCGTAGTAGAGCACCTGCACCCTACATCCACACATATACGAATCATTCAACAAGACAATCCACAAGAAAGGAGATCGAGATTTCAAAGTAGGGAGGAAGCAGCTAACCGTCCAAAGAAGACGGACCAGTTATAGATGGAAAGGTAGGCACGCTTGAGTGTGGACGCCATCGCTGCTGCCGTCATCTGGATTGGGAAGCAATCCAAAGCAAGAAGAACTGAGAAAAGTGAAAAGTATCAGCAGCCAGAAGCATGTAGGCAACAGTACTGGATAATCTGTTGCTGCATAGAAATACTAAATTACAACATCAAACATGCTTTGAAAACTACATTACATATTATAGCAGCATAACAAAAATGTACTCAAATATATTCACAGAAGCACACAGACTATATATTAGTCCTTTCACAATTGGAGTAAGAAATGCAAGGATAGTTATAACTTGGAAGTTTCGCATTAATGGCCTAATAACAAATTTCAAATAAAAACAGTACTAATTCTAATATTATATGCCAAAGAAGAAAAGAAAGCCTCGCAGTTCTCTCAGTTATCACAAAAGTAATATGTCACTTTGATCCAAGCTTAAGTGGGCGGAAAAGAGACAACATGGATCACATATGATATGTGCTAGCCACAGAGGCAAGCTCACAGAAACAAACAAAGGGCCTGGTAGAATATGATGATACGGTTGTTCTCAGGCGAGGAAATAAAAAATTCAATAACATAAGCTAATTTCAGGGACCATAATGACGCTGCATCAAGTGCAGTTCAATTTCATGCATGTATCAGATGAAATGAAGCAATAGCAAAGCTATGATTCACCTGAAACTATTCCTACTTAATTACTTATGCTAAGTGACAGGACATCTAGAGGAATGAACAGACTTGTCACACAGCGAGCTCCACAATGGAAAGAAGCCAGCACAAAAAACTGGGTCTTCTTAGTGAATCAACTCATTACTGAATCTTCTCAGTGAATCAACTAGTACTACAACAAATTCAGTGAATTAAGCTACTCCATTTTGAAGTACTGCTCGAGTGCTCAAACATGAAGGTATACAAGTACTACAGGTTTCTTGAAGGCGTATAATCGACCTATCATTCAGCAGCATCACCAAGTGTATGCATGCGTATGGAGCAGAGCAGAGCAGAGGATTCATGGAGGAGTACCTGCCATCCGAATGGGTAGACGAAGGAGTAGCCGGCCTTCTTGTCGATGACCGGCATGAACTTGCCGTCCGCCGCTGCGACTGCGCAGTACCTTTGTTGGGGCTAGCCGGCGCCATGGCCCTGATGGTGGTGGAGAGGAGCCTCCGCGCCGGCGTCTTGGCGGTCGGGGAAGGGAGGCCGAGGCCATGGCCGTGGAGGGAACTCGTCGCCGGCGAGCACGATGGAGTGCAGGCACTTGGCCCTGTCCTCCTCATCAAGCGGGTCCAGCAGGGACGCGCCCCTGAGGTCGTACAGGTCGGCGAAGACGCAGGCCCCAGCGGCGCCGGCCTCGGCAGCGACCTTGCGGAGCGAGCCGCCGGCGGGAGGAGTTGAGGCGGCCGAAGTCGAGCCCGAAGACGATCCCCAACGGCACCGCCTTGAGGGCCTGCCGGTGCACGTGCATGGAGGGCCGCGCCGGTGCGCCCCGCCCGCCCCCCGCCTCGTCTACGTGCAGCGGCGGTTGGATCTGGATGGGGATGGCCGTGTGGCTATGGTGTAGCGACCAGAGGTGGCGGCGGCGATGGGGAGAAGGGAGCATGAGCGGCAGCGGCCAAGGAGATAAGGGTACATCGCCATGGTGGGCTGGCGAGGAAGGGGCGGAGGCGGCGGCGAGGTTCTTGGCCGGAGAAGGGGAGGAGGGGAAAGGTGGGAGGAAATCTGTGGGCTGGTTGCGGTGCGCGGGCGGTGGTTTTGCACTAGAGGTAGATAGCACTAGAGGAGATGGGGACGAGGTGGGAGGGAAGCGGACGAGGTGGAAGAGGCCGCCGGCGGCAAGGTTTGGGAGGGAGGCGAGGGAGATGGGATCGGGGTGGGTGGCGGCGGCGATGTGGGAGACGAGGGGAGCGAGATCTGGACCGAGCAAGGAGAGGGGGGCTGCTAGTGTTTGGGTTGGGTTGGGTTGAGAGGGGACCTGAGAGACGTTGGATCCGTCGGATGTGGACGGTCCAGATCGGCTAAGGGGGGTAATCCGTATGAAGAGCTCTGATTGGTTCAGAAAAATTATGATTTAGAATAGTTTCTATGTACTAAAATTAGGAGGGTTTTGTGAAGCAACCATCAAAAATATTTTGCAAAATGGCACAACTAAAATTTTCTATCAATTTAGAGCATATTTTATGGATGATAGCCAGTTTGCATGCAATTTTTTTATCTTTGTAGCTATTTTTAATCATTATTTGAGTGCCCAAAATGAGTTTTTTTGTGAAGGGCCTACCAAATAATTGTTGAAAAATTGTACCAAATCATTTGTCTAAAATACTAGGACATATTTAAACCACAATTTACCAAATTGTTGGGTGTCAGAAGTTCTGATACACCTCTGTTGAAAAAGACAAATTTCCGCCGATTCAACTGGAAGCGGGTCAAATTTGAACTACAGCTCCCTCATAGTTTGCTCTTTATTTTTTCAAAAAATTATTTCTAGGTACATGAGTATCTATTTAATTAGAGAAACAGAAAAAGTTTTCCAAGATTGAACAACTAGTTAGGAACAGTCATGCCCGCCGTTTTGACCACATTTTCAAACAGGCATAAAAATTCAAAAAAAATCAAAAAATTGGAAAACCTTCGCATTGTGTCATTATATGTGATCAAGTTATCAGGAAAAATAATAAACTTGTAATACGACAATTATTTAAAAAAGTGTTCTCAGAAATGAGCTATCATGTGTGAAGATTCATGGCTTTCAACCCGAATGCTCAATCTTATGGCCACATTCATGGCATATTTTGTTTAAATGATCTAATATTGTGCACAAGGGTGCATATTGGAATGGCAAACAATATTGACTAACGAAGTTTTCTTCTTCTTTGCATGGAAAATTCATTTTCCATTTTCCGAGTGCGTGAAATGAGTTTTTTTAAGGGCCTACCAAATAATTGTTGCAAAATTGTACAAAATCAATTTTCTAAAATACTAGGACATATTTAAACCACAATTTACCAAATTGTTGGGTGTGAGAAGTTTTGGTCCACCTCTGGTGAAAAAGACAAATTTCCGCCGATTCAGCTGGAAGCGGGTCAAATTTTAACTGTAGCTGCCTCATAGTTTGCTCTTTATTTTTTACAAAAATCATTTCTAGGTACATAAGTATCTATTTAATCAGAGAAACATCAAAAGTTTTCCAAGATTCAACCACTAGCTAGGAACGGTCAAGCCCGCCGTTTTGACCGCATTTTGAAATGGGCATAAAAAATTCAAAAAAAATCAAAAAATTGGAAAACCTTCGCATTGTGTCATTATATGTGGCCAAGTTCCCAGGAAAAATAATAAACTTGTAATACGATAATTATTTTAAAAAAAGTGCTCTCAGAAACGAGCTATCAAGCGTGAAGATTCATGGCTTTCAAGCCAAATGATCAATCTTATGGCCACATTCATGGCATAGTTTGTTCAAATGATCTCATATTATGCACAATGGTGCATCTTGGAATTTCAAACAATGTTGCCTAAGGGAGTTTTCATTTTATTTGCACGGAAAGTTCACTTTCCATTTTTCGAGTGCCCGAAAAGAGGTTTTTTGTGAAGGACCTACCATATATTTGTTCCAAAATTGTACCAAATAAATTTTCTAAAATACTAGGACATATTTAATGCACAATTGACCAAATGGTTGGGTGTAAAAAAATTGATCCACCTCTCGTGAAAAAGACAAATTTCCGCCGATTCAGTTGGAAGCGGGTCAAATTTGAACTGTAGCTACCTCATAGTTTGCTCTTTATTTTTTCCAAAAATCATTTCTAGCTACATAAGTATCTATTTAATCAGAGAAAAACAAAAAAAATTCAAGATTCAACCACTAGCTAGGAACGGTTATTCCCGCCATTTTGACCGCATTTCGAAACGGGCATAAAAAAATCAAAAAAATCAAAAAAATGGAAAACCTTCGCATTGTTTCATTATATGTGGCCAAGTTCCCAGGAAAAATAACAAACTTGTAATATGGCAATTATTTTAAAAAAGTGTTCTCATAAACGAGCTATCATGCGTGAAGATTCATGGCTTTCAAGCCAAATGATCAATCTTATGGCCACGTTCATGGCATGGTTTGTTCAAATGATCTCATATTGTGCACAAGGGTACATCTTGGAATTCCAAACAATGTTGCCTAAGGAAGTTTTCATTTTCTTTGGACGAAAAAACCATTTTCCATTTTTCGAGTGCCCAAAAGGAGGTTTTTTGTGAAGGACCTCCCAAATAATTGTTGCAAAATTGTACCGAATCAATTTTATAAAATACTAGGACATATTTAATGCACAATTGACAAAATGGTTGGGTGTAAAAAGTTTTGATCCACCTCTCGTGAAAAAGACAAATTTCCGTCGATTCAGTTGGAAGCGGGTCAAATTTGAACTGCAGCTGCCTCATAGTTTGCTATTTATTTTTTCCAAAAATCATTTCTAGTTACATAAGTACCTATTTAATCATAAAAACATGGTTTGGTGGCGATACGTCGAGGTTTGGGCGGTGGCCGAGGGCTCCAACTCTTGAGCGCGTAAACTCGCATGCCCGCCACGTGGTCACCGCGTGACCGTGGTGTTTCCATGTGTTCTGGGCGGCCTAGGCATGTCTAGTGGGTTGGGCACTCCCCAGGTAGGTGCTAGGAAGAAAATTATAACATAAGATTCTCACGAGGAGACCGATCGATGCTCAAACATGAATTAGCAGCCAAGTGTTTGATTAGCGGTACAGGAAATGTACATGGATAATGGGCGCGAGTTTTGGCTGAGGATGAACAGTTACTAAGAAGACCGTCTTCACAAATTTTAAGCTCAAAAGGAGAAGCCTAGGTGGTACTTGCTTTGAAAACTACCACACTGGACATAAATACGAATGTTGAAGCTCGGCTCAAAATAATGAATGGATTGAGCTGGCATTTGGTGGAGGATGGTTATTTGGGCATAGGAAAGCACTGTAGAAAATGGATACTATTTGGACATGCCAAAGTGGTACTTCCTTCACAAACTGTTGTTCTGAACAGAATAGGAAAATGAATATTTTTGAATTATTTTTGAACTAGGCAAGGAAGGTTTTTACATATTTGACGAAGATATCACCCAAAGAATTTATGAGATTTTTTTGGGAATTTTGGGAATGACAGAAATATAGGTTGCTTCACAACCTACACTACTAGGAAAAGGCCTACTAATGGCGCACCTAATTTGGCCATTAATGGCGCATTAGTGGTGCGCCATTAGTAGCACGCCATTAGTATATTTTACTAATGGCGCACCACAGGTGCGCCATCAGTATCTGGTATACTAATGGCGCACCCCGGATGTGCCATTAGTATATACAAGAGTGCGCCATTAGTATGCCTCCCAGGGGGCCATGTATACCCACGTGCTTTGGCATACTAATGGCGCACGACAGCAAGATGCGCCATTAGTAACTTCGGCATACTAATGGCGCACTCTTTAATGATGCGCCATTAGTATCCTTTGGCATACTAATGGCGCACTATGATGTGATGCGCCATTAGTATGAATATTAGGTTTTTTTTATTTTTTAATTTTCTGTTTTTTGCACAGGTTACAAAATGTATAATTGGACAAAATATAGACAGCACACATCAACAACAGATTCATCGAATACAATAGAAGATTAGTCTCTGAATAGAATTCATCATTTTAGTCTCCGAATACAAGTCATCATATTAGTCTCTGAATTGAAAAGACCGAACAAAGATAGAACATTATATTACAAGTCTCGAGACCGCGAGTTTGTCTTCACATTACAAGTCGATATCGATCATCTAAACTACCATCACATAGAAGAGAGCTGCGGTCATCACGATGAGCATCATCACGATGAAACTCGTCTTCATCCGGTTCCTCCAACGCTCCCTCCCCTCTCCCGCTAGATAGCGGGCGTATCTAGATTTGGCCTTGGCCCTAGTGGCGTACCCTTTGTAACTGTTACCGCTGAATCAGTGAACCTGTCTCCGACACTCCTCCCAGTCGTCGTAGACTCCGGGAACCTTACCCTTGTACACGACATACCACGGCATCGCTATGCAGTAGCCAAACGAAACGTTAGTACCAATTCACAGACAATACATAAGCAATATATAAGTATGCAACAGAATGATCGGAAGAGAAAAGCAAGACATTAATAGCATCGATTACATCTTAAGTTGAACGACTCTCGAAACCAAAGAGACATACTACAAGTTCATTAAAGTTTAATTACAACATGAGACTCAAGGGACCGGAGCGTGGATGAAGCCGCCGTCTATCGTGGGAGTCATGAAAGAACGGGCGGTTGTCAGCCTGCATTTGTAGGATTGTGTCAATGTCACTGTTGGACGGTTGATTTCTGAGGTAGAACTGCCCTGCGGTACGAAGGACATCTTGATGGATGATTTCCGCAAACTCCGACTGGATGCGAAAGAATTCTTGTCTGATGTCCGCGTCCTGGATTGCCGACACGCTCGCGGCCCAATCTTTGAGTCTACTCGGTAGCAGAAGTTGATGATGGTCCCGTACGATCTCCCGCATGTGATGGATGGCGTAGTAGGCACCCTTCTGACCGCCAGGCGGCTGCTTGACGCAGCAGAACGTTATATTGTGGGAGAACACGTGCTTGTCGTACTTACGAATAGGCCTGGTGAAGGTGCCTCCAGATTTGACGTAGCCGGGGAGAACATCATCAAGAACCTTCTTGACATTTGTGTAGTCTACGTTCGACTGACGGTCCGGGTCGAAATACGTGGCCATGGAATATTTGGGGCTTAGGAGGATGAGCGTGCAACGTGTGTCATTGCAGAAAACACGGAATGTTAAAAGAAAAACGATCAAAATCTAAGAATTCATATGTTACGGGGCGGTTGAGGGGAGGACTTACTCGGGAAAGTAAGGCACGAGGAGGTTATCCTTATCTTGGTTTGCCAGAATGACGCCTTCGAGGTAAGAACTCGCGACTTGCCGGTCCCCAGCGCTGCCCAAGATCTTGGCACGCATGTAGAAGGGGTCGACTATCACGATGTCCGCGGTCTTGTCGCGAATGATCCGCATCTCCATAGTCAGCGAAAATAGCCGAACGAAGGTGTAGTGCAGCGGATGAAGGTTCAATATAGTGTGGATGTCATCAAACCGCAGGACGATCGTACGCCCGATGGAGTTATCCACAAAGCCCTTGCCCTCTGGCACCTTGGCCGCGAAAACCGGGTATGCCACATCCTTCTCTCCGAGACGCCGCTTCTCCAAAGAAAGAACACTGTCATGCAGACTCCGCATAGCACCGGTTGTAGCATCGAGCATATTTCTCGGTAGCATCGACCTACCCGCCACATGCACCCTCCTCGAGATATCCTCAGGTGAAGGTGGCCCGTCCTGAGCACAGATCCTACTCGGTGCCGGCTGGCCCGCACCCTTGTAAGTCTTTCTTTTGCGTGCCTTCTTCTTCTCCTGTAATGGGACCGAGTTCTGCTCACAGACCGCCTTCTTGAGTGTGTTGGGGCTGATCATATTTCGCACCTGGCCTATTTGAGGCTCAGTGAAGTCGGCAGCTGGAGGCGTCTCCTGAGAGCTGAACTGCAGACGACGCCTGTTGCAACTTGGCTTCTCCGCGGTACCAGCTAGATCGCGCACGTCTTTTGTTGGGTTGGGTTCTTGAGAAGGAGGCCCCATGAAGTCGCCACCGTACCCATGATCGGCAAAGTACTGATCGACGTTGGAAATGTATCGTCGTCGTCATTGTTCTGATCCTGTGCCATATGCATGTTTGGATCCAGTGGCATAGGGATGTCCGGCATCGTTGCGGCGGTCTTGCCATGGGGCCGACTTGGCGCCGGCACGACTGGCGGTGTTGTCTTTGGGGTGGTGTCCCCCGCCCCCAAACGAATCTGGCTCTTCGGCCAAAGCAGGGGCCAGCTCAGGCAGGCGTTGAGGGTCATCACGTCATCATCGTCGGCCCCGACGGGTCGAATCGGAGGTAACAACTCGTCGCAGCCTGGCAGCACCCGAACGAGTTGAACCCTAAACAAGTTGGGTGGCATCTGGGTACCGTGGAACAAGGGGTTGCCCGGTTGAACAATTTTGCCCTTGGCGACATCGACCAACTCGTTGTTCACGAAGTGCAGGAGAGTGCACGGAACGTCGGCGGCGCCCTGCGAAAACATGTAGGGCGTCAGGGATGCCCAGTCAAAGGCAAGGAGATGAAGTCCTCGGCCGAGAGAGGCTTAATTAGTTACCGTGATGATGGCGTCGAGCTCGGCTAATGTCGAGGCACCGCCAACGGCGAGCGTGCAGTTGACGGAGGGGCCGCTTGCTGCAGAGGTGCCGGCTGACGTACACCCAGGTGCATTAAGCTCCCGTGCCGGCGTTGGAGACACCAATGCTGCCTCCGCCGGAGACACCAATGGCCCCGCCATCACGTTCTGCGAGTTGCTGGCCCTGAAGCTAGGAATCGGGGGCGGCCCCTGTTGGCCGCCCGCAATCCACGCACTAATCCCCTGGATCAAGGTAGGCACAATGGCGGTGATCGTCGCTCCGAGTTGTTGTTGCACTTGCTCTTGGACAATCTCCGGAATCCGCGCCACCTGTGCCCTGAGTTCTTGAACCTCGCGCGCCTGGCTTTCCGAGCTAGTCTTTTTCTCCTTTCGCCCACCAGTGTTATAGTATGACGACCATTTTGTCGACAAGCCTTTGCCGGCCACACGACCAGCTGACGTCGGCTTACTGAGCTTATCCTTGTTCTTCATTACATTCAACGCCCTATTTAGAGTGGTGTCCCAAGGGTTGCTCTTAGTCGACCCCGCGCTACTGCTTTCAGTCGCCTGCGGAAGGAATGTGAACCATTTAGAAATTTGGCTTCATTAATTAGAATACAACCATATGGAGCTAATTACGCGGGGGTGTATTCCTTACCAGAACAAGCTCAAGCGCCCTGGTCTTCGGATCCGTGGTAAGCTCCTTTGTTTTCGGGTCCTTCTTGTACCGGGCCCTGACAAAGTTCCTGGTCTGCTTGTCACCGTATTTATCGAAGAGCGGCGGTAGGCCTTGCTCGGCACGGTCTGCCTCCTCCTTGTCCCATATAGGCTCCGCCACTCTGTAACCGCCGGGACCGAGTGTGTGTTCCCCTAAGTTCAGCTCCCGCATTTCTTTCCCCCACTTACTTGATTCGGAGCTTGCGGTGCTCGAGCAATTGATCTTGAAGTCGTTGTAGTCATCCTCGATGATCGAAGGATTTTTCTCCTTGATCTTCTCATAACTCTCACCTTTCTCGATCATTCTCTTCACATTGCTTTTCCAAGTAGACAGGGTCGTGCTCATCTTCATGAGGGCAGCACTGTTCACTTTATTCCCTTTGAGGCTTGTGTTTTCAAATTCAGCGGGGAACTTGTATCGTTCGTGCAGCTTCGTGAAGAGGAGGTTGCGCAAATTCCCTCGGTCAGGATGCCTGAGGTTCTCGGTGTTGATCGAGACGGTGCTCCGGAGAATGCACCTGAGCTGAAGCGAGTACCCCTTGACTATTCGTTCGGGCGCCGTTGGATTCCCGTTGGAGTCCACTTCAGTAACTTCCTCCTTGAGGGTGCGAAGCACGGTCGGGCGCCGGTCCTTCCGTTGCCTCTTCGGTTGGCTGCCATCTGTGCGTGCGCCGCCATCATCAGTGATGGCATCCTCGGCGGCACCATCAGTGGTGGCATCAGTGGGGTCATCCTTGACGGTACCATCAGTGGTCTCAGGATCGGTGGGGAAGGCGGCGTCCTCATACAAGTGAGGTTGTTCCTCCATCTCCTGGGACAGCTCCCAGAATTTCTTGCCGCCCGAACCCCCGGCCTCATCGTTGTTGGCCATGTTTCTCTATAAATAGGAACAAAGTTTGATCAAAAAGTTGGTTATTGTCAAGGAACAAGATCATGGTCTCATCATTTAGGTGTACTAGGAAGAAACAATTTGATGAACCTGATAAGTAAGAAGAAGTTCTAAAAGCTGAGAAGGCGTTCGAAGTTAATTATTTCTTAGTTTTGGTTGATATTGCAAAGGTCTCTTTGACAACTAGATTCAAAAAACTCAAAGTGTTCAAAAATATATTTGGGTTCTTACTTAGCTCAAAAGACATGAAGTTATTGGATGATGTCGAACTACGCAAATGTTGTGCTAAGTTCATAGAAACATTTTCACGAAATGGTTCATGCGATGTTGAGTTAGATGATCTTTTTTCTGAATTAAGACTGCTGCAAATGACTTTGCTTCTAGAAGTGTTGGACGAATTTCTAAGTTCTAGGATAGACGTGAAATGCTCAGTTTCCTTTACTATGCCTTGAGCAGGAATGTTTGGAAGAATTGAGTTATTATCCTGGTGAAGAACCTTGGAGTGAAGAACATGGCCAATTGGGGAGGATCCAGAAACAAATGTAAGTTCATGCCTAACTTTTTATCTGATGGTAACACAAAAGATATAAGCAGCGACCAGTTTTGACAGGAACTATTGTTTTGCAGAACAAAATGAAGTCTCCATTTAAATTTAGGAATGCAAGCTTTTGGGGAAACCAAGCTTTTGCCGAACTACATCATTTCATTGCTAGCATGGTGTAATTCACTTGATCAAATAATAAATTGTATTGTCAGTTTTAGAGTGCAAATTAAGATCATCAGACTATGCTATGTACTGGATATAACTTTGCTTTTGAAATATAAATATTTTGAGCTTTTGAGTAAACACAAGGGCCCCTTTTTTTTGTCTTGCCCTAGGGCCCCGTATATCTATGGGCTGGCCCTGGGCTCGGGATATTTTAGTTGAGAAGGGTCCCGTAAGAAATGATGATATTGTCTAGAAAGTTGGTTGCTGCAAAGATACAAGGTTGTGAGTTTGGTCAAATTGCCTATGATGTTTGTGATATTGCCTTGGATCTTGAAGGCACTGTTGCATGATGCAGTGGTACAGACAGCATGGGACCTCATCTTTGCAGGCTAATTTTCTAGATTGTAACACTGGGTTTTGTGCACA
Source organism: Triticum dicoccoides (assembly GCF_002162155.2). Classification (NCBI taxonomy): domain Eukaryota; kingdom Viridiplantae; phylum Streptophyta; class Magnoliopsida; order Poales; family Poaceae; genus Triticum; species Triticum dicoccoides. Next base: position 62,602,411 of record NC_041390.1, on the reverse strand, counting down.
AGCTAAGCTAGCTAAGACAGTAGCTTCCTTGCAACCCACAAAAGACAAAGGAAAAGGGGTGAAAAGGGGGAGATGGTTAGCTTTGATGAGCAGGCAACATCTTCCTAACCCCCTTCTTCTTGTCTCCTCTCACTATCTCTCTCACACACATGGCAAGCAAGGGTGTCTGAGTGTGTGAAAAAAAATACTAAACTAATCCAACCACTAAAGCAAATTAATTTTTATTTCGGTTGAGAATCGGGCACCTTCTAGGTCAAGAAAATTGGGCATGACCTTTGCTAATTTTCTTGACCTAGGAGTGCCCCATTTCTCAACCGAAACGGAAATTAATCAACGTTTCAGGAGAAAGGGGTCATTTTAGAAGATCACAAGTAGCAGCAGCATCACTTGACAAAATCACAACTAGCAGCAGCATCACAAGTAGTACAGCAGCAACATCATCACAAGTAGTACAGCAGCAGCATCATCATCACACCACATAGGTATGAAATCACCACACCACATAGCAGCAAGCAGGTCTGAGTTCACCACACCACATAGCAGCAAGGGGAAAAGACCAATTCAGGAGACAATCTAAAATGCCAAATCAACACTAGCACTATCAGAATAAAACAACTAGTCCGGTGTTAGAAGACCATGCAGTAAAAGGTCAGTTAGACAACAAATATGATGTTGTTAATGGATCAGAGAGAGTACAAAACAACGTAGATACAGAACATTTGCAATCTCCAAACAAAAACTACCCCAAAAAAAGGTGACCTCCAACTAATGTCCTTGTTTTGTCAGATTTGATCTATAAATAACTAATGTCCTTTGGACCAATCAGTGGGTTTTCTGCCATCGCTCTGCTTAAGATGCCTGGTTCTCGTGTCGTTGCTGTGGAGTGATTGCACTAGAAGCTTGGATTGGTTCACCCGGGCAAGCTACACTACACAATTAGCTTGTTTGTGTTTTGTTTTTCACTGTAAGCCTGCATTACTAATTGTGTAGATCAGTTTATTCGATCAGCAATGGGTCTCCCGAGAAGAGAGGCGAGCTTGACCACTGGACTCCCACTAAAGAGCATGCTTATTAATCACATGCTTCATGGCTATGAATATCTCACATAGATTTAAAAAAAAATTCTTCAGCAAGCAGCAAGCAGCATTGTAACAAAAATTAAAAATTTCTTCAGCAAGCAGCAAGCAGCATTAGTGAACTAC
>NC_041390.1:62571484-62601051 GCF_002162155.2 Triticum dicoccoides | reverse complement strand
CAAGGGCGGTGGGGTGACGGGGAGAGCGGCGCCGAGGAGACAAGGACGACGGGGCGGCGGGGAGACGAGGACGACGGGGTGGCGGGGCGGCAGCGTCGGGAGAGGAGAGGGCGGCGTCAGGAGAGGAGAGGGGAAGGGGATCGAGGGCGCGCGAGGGCGAGGGAGAGAGAGGGGATAGGGAGGGGCCGGGAGGAAATATGGATGGGGGCAATGGCACAATACTAATGGCGCACCACCCCTCGGTGCGCCATAAGTACATCCATACTAATGGCGCACCTCACCGTGGTGCGCCATTAGTGTTTTTTTTTTTGATTTCTGCTCGAGCCAACATGTTATCTTCCACCTGACCTGATCCACACCAAGTCCCCTCTACTAGCTCGACTGGTTAGCAGCCAGTTCTCACACCTGGCTCCACAAAATTTTTTATGCATTTAAAATGTTGTTTGATACTTATTTGTGTTTAAATATGTTCAAACTTGTTTAAATCATAACAGTAATATTTTTTTATAAGACAGTAGTAATTTTTTAAATAATATCATCAAACAGTAATGCCGGTGGAGCGGGGGAGGGTGCGCGAGGTGCGGGGGGTCGGCGGCGGCGGTTGAGTAGGGGAGGGGTGCGGGGGGTCGGCGGCGGCGGTTGAGTAGGGGAATCAAGGGTGCGGGGGGTCGGCGACGGCGGCCGGTGGACCGGGGGGTGCTCGGCGGCGAGGGAGACCGGATCTGGCGAGGTGGGATAGCGATCGAGATGGAGGGGGATCAAGATCGAGTGTCCTTGAAATTTAAAAATATTCATGATAGTTCAAAAAGTGCCCATGAAATATAATCGAGAAATGAAGGCTACGATTTAAATACAATCGATCTTAGCTAGCTATCTGTTCACAATCTTCTTGCCCTTCTTTTTCGCAAATGGAGTTCTTCTGTGGAACGGACGTCCTTTAGGTAGGGTGGTCCTGCTTCTTCTTGTGGTGTATGCTGCTACTTCATCATCGTCGTCATGTTCGATCCTCGGGTCGCCGTACTTGTCGAAGTCTTGCTCATTGGCTACTCCATCCATTCCGATGATCTTCCTTTTGCCTCTCCTCACGACAACACGACTGGGCTTTGATGGGTCGGTAATGAAGAAGCATTGGTCCACTTGGGAAGCCAGTACCCATGGCTCATTTTTCGCGGTGACGTTTGCGCCCGCAGTCTTGGATTTGGCTTCAGGTATAACCATGGTGGTGAAATACCGGTCTTCTTTTAGGACGCTCTTGGCCCGTCTGACACGGAACATCGGGACCTTCTCTCCAGCGTAGCTCAGCTCCCAGATCTCCTTGATCCTTCCGTAGTATCTGTCCTTGTCGTTACGGGTGTAGGATTCCATCGTTACCCCGGAGTTCTGATAACCATCGCTCTTCATGTCCTTGGCCTCAGTGTAGAATGTGTAGCGGTTGATATCGTACGCCTCATAGGTCATCAGGTTGTGCTCGGCGCCCTGTGACAAGGCGAATATGAGTTGTTCTTCCGCGGAAGAATCCTCATGTAAAGGGTACGACAGAAGCTTCTGCTTGAACCAACGCGTGAAACATGAGTTGTGCTCTTTGAGTATATCTCTGTCCGTCCTCTGTTGGCCTCAGTCGTTGTACGTATTCTTAATAAAGGTTTTGTGCTCTACCACCCAAGGATCGACCACGTCTATGTGTTGTAGCGCGACTAGGTTTGCTCTTTCAAAGTCGGCGAGTCGACCCTCGAAGTCGACATGCATTTTGTGACGACCCTCACGGTGACCCCATCCAGCGAGCCTGCCGAGGTGCCTGTTGACGGGCAGACCAACCGGGTTCTCGATGCCTAGATAATTCGTGCAGTAGGAGATGCACTCTTCGGTCAGAAAGCCCCTGGCTATGCTTCCCTCTGGACGTGACATGTTGCGAACGTATCCTTTGATGACACCATTCATCCTTTCGAACGGCATCATGCTGTGCAGGAACGTCGACCCGAGTTGGATGATATCGTCCACGATATGGACCACCAGATGCACCATAACATCGAAGAATGCGGGCGGGAAGTACATCTCAAGCTCGCATAGTATCACCACGATCTCTTCCTGTAGCCTTCTGAGTTGCCTCACGCTAATAGACTTCCGAGAGATGACGTCGAAAAAGTTGCATAGGCCAAATAGGGTTTCACGGACGTGCGCGTCCATGATCCCACGGATTGCAACTGGAAGTATCTGCGTCATCAGCACATGACAGTCGTGAGACTTCATCCCGCTGAAATTCACGTTCGCTGGGTCTAGGTATCTGCTTATCTTCCCCGCGTAACCGTAAGGAAGTTTTACTCCTACGAGGCAGGTGAAAAACTGCTCGATCTCCTCCAGACTTAGAGTGAAGCACGCGGGAGGGTAGTCATTTCCGGTCTTCTTGGCCTTCTTGCCTTTGCGACGACTTTCTGTGTCCTGCTTCACCTCATCATCATCATCATGATCATCATATATAGCGTGAAGCTCCTGCCTGATGCCCATTGATTTCAAGTCTGCCCTTGCTTTCGGCCCATCTTTGGTCCTCTCTGGCATGTTGAGCAGGGTACCAAGAAGACTCTCGCACACGTTCTTCGTGATATGCATGACATCAAGGTTGTGAGTCACACGATGGATCTTCCAGTACGGCAAGTCCCAGAAAACAGACCTCGTTTTCCATACCTTCAGCAGCGGCTCTGGCGCCTTTCGCTTCTTTCCCGGCTCTGGCGCCTTTTGCTTCTTTCCCGGCAGTGGGCAGTCTTTCCAATTTTTCAACAGCTCATCTATTTCCTCGCCGCTCCTCATACGCGGGCGTCCTCGGGGTTCGGTTTCACCATCGAACAGATCCTTGCGTTTTCTCCACGGGTCATCGTCGCGAAGCCACCTTTGATGTTCCATGAACACGGTTTTGGAAGACCCGGGATCTCTATCTAGCTGGCGATACGTTGTGTCATCCATGCACCTGACGCATCCAGAAAATCCGTGGACCACCTGCCCCGCGACATATCCGTAACCGAGATAGTCGTGCACCGTCGTGAGCAGCGCGGCTCTCATAGGGAAATATTCTTTCTCTGCGGCGTCCCACGTATTGGCTGGCGTTTTCCACAGCGATTCAAGCTCCTCTTTCAGCAGCCCCAGATACAGATTGATGTTATTCCCTGGTTGTTCCGGTCCTTCAATTAGCATACTCATGTGAATGTACTTCCTCTTCATGCACAACCAGGGGGGAAGGTTGTACATCCACACAAACACAGGCTAGGTGCTATGTGTGCTTCTCTGGCTACCAAACAGATTGACTCCATCGGTGCTCGCGCCCAGCATGATGTTCCTTGGATCATTCCCAAATTCTGGGTCTTCCAAGTTCAACGGTTGCCACTGGCTCGCATCCTTAGGGTGACTCAGCATCTTGTCTTTTTTATCTATCTCCGGATCATTTGCGTCATCTTCTCGCTTCTTCTCCTCCCTATCCGCGTGCCAACGCAGGAGCTTTGCTACCTTAGGGTCCGCGAAATACCGCTGCAGACGAGGACTGATCGGAAAGTAGCACACCACTTTTCGAGGAGCTTTCTTCCTCTTCTTGTATCGAGTGACGCCGCACACCGGACATATGGTAGACTCCGCGTGCTCGTCCCGATAAATGATGCAATTGTTCATGCACACATGGTATTTCACGTGCGGTAAATCCAGAGGACACACGATTTTCTTCGCCTCCTCCAAACTGGTCGGGCACTTGTTCCCCTCGGGAAGACGTTCGTGCCAGAATGACATGTTCTCGTCGAAGCATGCGTCGGTCATTTTGTGTTTTACCTTCATCTCCAGAGCCAAGAGCGTTACTTTCAGGCGGGTATCCTCGGGCCTGCATCCTTCATACAATGGAGTAACCGCGTCTAACTCAAGTTGATCCATCTTGTCTTTCTCCTGGGCGGCCGCTCTTGTGTTATCCGTCTGCTTGAGAAGCAGCTCTTGAATATGAGGGTCCTGCACCCAGCCCATTAATGGTCCAGCGTCGTCTGCTCCGCCGGCATCATCATCTTCATGATCATGCCCATCGACTGCTCCGGCATCTTCCTCATCATCATGTCCTGCATCTTCTACATGATGACTGTGTACAGCATCACCCTCGTGATCATCTCCTGGGGATGCTTCGTCTTCTCGCCCGCCCGAGCCATGGTGGTTGTCTTGCTGCCCTTCCTCATTTCTTGCCCGGCCCCCATGGACGACTTCGTAGTCATCTTCATCACCTTGCCACCGATAGCCATCCATGAAACCACGCAAGAGCATGTGGTCCCGCACCTGCCCGGATTCCGGGTCCGCAATAAGGCTCTTCAGCTTGCATCTTCGACACGGACATCTTATCTCTGTCTCGTTCTTTTGAAGCATCTCGGCCTTCGCGGACCTCAAAAACCTATTCACGATGCCTTCGGTCATCATGCGGACCATGGTCGCCTGCGGGGTAGAGCAAAGCGATATTTTAGAACCAAGAAAAATTTTGGCATGACTTTCCCTAAAAATAGGACCGAAAAGAATGCTTAATGCCAAAATTCTCGCCAAAACGAAAATGAATCAACATTCCGGCAAAATATTGGCAACTATCGAATTTCAAATACCGGTACACCTCCAAACACAAACACATATGCAACACCACAAACATATGCAACACCACGAACATACATAGATCTAGCTAGGCCATAAAAAGTGCATGTGCACATTGTTGTAGGGAGAACAACATAAATATAGCTTCCCCTCTTACTTACCTATCAAAACAAGGTAATTTAACCACTTAAATTGAATGAATCTATGGTGGAAATGAGGTGAAAAAGAGGAGGCACCCGAGACAAGGAGGAGGTGGAGAGAATGAAGTGGGGAGAAAGTGAGTGTGGGTAGGAGAGGCTGTCCAAAATATCTTGTTGCTGTCCACTTACTAATGGCGCACCAACTCCAAATGCGCCATTAGTAATCCAGGTTACTAATGGCGCACCTCCTGGTGGTGCGCCATTAGTAGTTTTGCAAAAAAATATACTAATGGCGCACTGTCCCACAGTGCGCCATTACTAGTTTAAACTAGTAATGGCGCACGGTGGAGCAGTGCGCCATTAGTAGTTTTGCAAAAAAAGGGAATAAAAAATATAGTAAAAAAAACAACATTAGCGGCGCACTTTCCGGCTGGTGCGCCATTACTAGTTACAACTAGTAATGGCGCACTTTGTCTGGATGCGCCATTAGTATGTTCGGACAGGCGCACTAGTTAAAAAAATTGATACTAATGGCGCACCCCAGGCCGGGTGCGCCATTAGTAGTTTCAACTCTAATGGCGTATCAGTAGGTGGTGCGCCATTAGTATATACTAATGGCGCACCGCTTGTCTGGTGCGTCATTAGTATCAATCCCATCTATAGCCCTTTTTCTAGTAGTGCTAGGGCAAAAACTGCCACATGGACATGACACATAGGTAAAACTGGTGAGGTGGCGCCTAGTCATAGCAACCCGCCACAATTTACAAGGCTATGACCATCTATATTGGTCGTTAACAACTAGAAATAAGGCAGCGGACTAGCGCTATTTGCTTTATGACCATTTCCTCTAATGAAATTATGACCTTTGTGACCAAAATGGTCGTTATGGTTTAGGGTTTAGAGCCCCCCAGACAGCTTTTGACCAATTGGTCTAAAATGGTCATAAATTTATGACCAATTCTTCAAGGGTCACTGACAGAAGGTCATAACTTGACATATTTCTTGTAGTGTGAGAATTTAATCTAGCAACCCTATGTTTTGAAGTGAATGGCTGATAGTTTCGTTATCGAATCACCATTCTAACTTTGATCGTCGTACTTGGTCCATATTTTCAGGTGCATTTTCGTTCAATATTTAATTGTGGATGTTCCCATCATAAATACCTCATTATATAATTAGGTGTGTCCGATGCTATCACCTCGTTCACTTAATTGTGGAAATCCATTTTTTTGGAAATCTCGATGAATTACCGCTGAGTCCATCAGCCACCTAATCATCCTCTCCATGGTTTACTAATGAACTCTTGTTTCGGAACTCGCTTTCATAGTACATTTCCAGAGAATCTTACAATGTCGTCTCGTCAATTTGTTTTGCACCTTTTCTTCTCAGGCATCCTGAGCCTGAGGTATCCCGACACCAATCATATCTGAATCTCGGTCAGATATGATGGTTAGAACATATTCCCAACAGTTATAACACTGGTCTTTTATATGACCCGGTAAGATGATGTCATGCCTAGCACACTTGGCCGTAGGACCTATTGTAATAGATTCCTTTTTTAGTAGTAAGGTTATCCATTCTTCCATGAGGAAATTGTAAGACTCGTAAAATAAGTTGTTTTCAATGGACCCGTTGTGTATCCAAAGTCTGTCCTTTACATGAGACCATGTCAATGCTATCTCGAAGCATGTCTATGGTACTCCATTCATCAACAAGAATATTGGAAGCGCAACGCAAAAATTTCTTTCTCAAATATCCAAACACCATTGTATGGGTAATGTCATGAAATTTCTCTCACCTTACCTAAAGGGTTTTCTTCTTTATATCTTGTCATGGATATTTCTTCTATGCTTGTCCTTGAGAAGGATATACCCTCGAAATATGTGTTTAAACACATTTTCCTTTCCATTGTTCTGTTGAATCTGATAATCACATTTTCCTTTCCATTGTCTTGTTTAACCTTTCTTGCGATCTATATGATCTAAGCAGTAATATTCTCCTGTCTATGTAAACACCTCGGTGTACAATTCTGTTAGTAAGACCCTGTTCCTATTGTTGATGACATTTCGGTAGCCACCGATGGATGAGAACTTTGCCTATTGGTCCACCTCATTTCAACGAGCAGGAAAATGGTTCCGTTTGTCCGTCGCCCTTGGTACCGACGTTGTTGCCAACATAACTGACAGGCTATCCTCTAACGTGCCTTGCCAGCATCACTATGCAAGATGTCACTGTTCCTTCTACTTTTAACCCACATGGTGGGCCCATAACCCACAGTTCCATCGAAACTTGACTCTCCTGTACACCCATGTTGCCAAGTATTCTTCACGTTTGACCCCGTATGTAGTCCACGTGTCACCTTCCTAGAGATGATCTATTCTGGTATCAGATACGATACCTATCTCCACTGCTCTGAACCCCTTTCATACCCTGATTAAGACATCGAACGATTGACTAACTGCTGGAAACTTCTTACCGTACCTTCTTGCTCGGCTCTCGATGTGTTTCATTTGACCAATTCGAGAGTTACTCGTGTGATCATTCAGGGGATAATCCCCAGATGATTTCCCCTGATAGCATTCTATCGTTGTTGGGCTGCCCCTTTCCTATTCGTAAGTACGATGGATTTCACCAAGAAAGGCTGATAACTTATCCTGATAACCTGAAGCAGAGGAATGAAGACATCAACGGATGTGGTCAACTTCTTCCAGAAGAGCAACCAAGACCGAGAAGATTCGTTAGAATTTCTTAACCAAATCCCTTCCCCCTTACTCCCGCTCCTAAATCTCGGGACGAGATTTCTTGTAGTGGAGGAGATTTGTAACACCCCGGTAGTTCAGCTGCAGTAATCACATGCTAGTATGCCATGTCACCGCTGTCACTGTTGTTAATCTCGCATTGATTCAAATCCGATTCAAAATTTAAAATTAAAATAAAGTCAAATAATTACTTCTTAAGTTAATTATACAAAATAGTTCATGATATTGAAAATAATCCCAAAGCAGTTATAAAAACAAGACCAACATTTTATATAATATTTAGATGCCCTAAAACAATTAAAATAGGGGACAAAACAATATTTTAATCACTATTAAAATTATAAATTCCAAAGCTTTTCAAATGCCTCACAAACTTTTTGTGGCAGTGCCATACAATGCAATGTTATTTATGTGACTAGTTACATGTTTTACAAAAGCCAATCAGTGACTAGAGAAAATTAGAAAACATAAAAGAAAAGAAAGAAGAAAGTCTCGTGTGCACTTGGCCCATCATGAATAGTACAAGGCACAGCCCAACTCACCACATCTTCTTCTTCCTGTTCACAGCACACCCCGTGGACGATCTGAGCACGTCCATGGCCGGGGATCTCCACGTGCTGAGCATCCATCCCCCCTGGACGGCTATAAGATGAACCCAGTGACCCTGCAAACCCTAGACATCCCCTGTTTCCCTCACTCCCGTTTTCCTCTTTGTTTTCTTCTTCACCGAGCACAGTCGTCGCCTCGCCTTCGTCGATCCCGCGGCCACCAGCCTACCCTCGCCGCGCCAAGATGTCAAGGAGCTTCGTCATCCTCGACTACGTCGCATCCGTACACGGGAACCACGAGGACCACACTACTCCGATGGGATCGAGCGACTTCCTCATCTACAGCCGTCATTGCCCCGCACCCGATCTGCCTCACCGGAGGTCCTCCGCCACGCCTAATGTGTCGTCCGCCTCCCCCTGTGAGCGCCACTCCCGTCCCCCTTGTTTCCCCTCTGTTCGGCCGTCGTTCTGCCGCTGTGGCTGCACCTCCGTCCGACCGCACCCTGGCCGCGCACCCGCGAGCGCCTACCCAAACATGGCCTCGCGCCACTGCCTGCGCGCGAGCCCGCCTCGCCCGGGCCACACCCCTGCCACCTCCCACGCGCGCCCTCGCCAGCTCCTCGCCGCGTCTGCGTTGCTCGCTGTTGAACTACTGCTGCTCGCGAGCCGCTGCCTCCGCACGCGTTCACTGCTGCTGCTGGACGCCAGGCTGCTCTACTTGTTTCTGTTGATGCTTTGCTGCTGCCGCTGTGTACTGCTGCCGCCGCGTGCTGCTGATTACTACTGCCGCTGCTTGTTATTAGCTGCTACGGCTCACTTGCTACTACTACCATCTGCTGTTGTAGCTCCTGGCCAAGCCCCCTGTACATGGCCATGCGTATGGCCGACTGGGTTAATGGCCGGCCCTTGTTTAATTAGTCTAGGTTTAGTTTAGTAGTAGTTTAGTGCTAATTTAGCCTATTAGCTAATGACAAGTGGGTCCCATCTAATTAGATTAGATAGATCTTTTGAAAGTTATTACAACAATGACATGTGGGACAACCCCTGGTTAATTACCATTTTATTAAAACTAAAGACAATGACACGCGGGACCCACTTACACTATTCATGTGTTGACCAGTCAACCTTTGACCGGGCCAACCCAACCCCACTGGCCCCACTGTCATACTCACATACTAGGGTAGCACTAGGTGACAAAAGTATTCTGTTTTTATTTATTTATTTCGAATTTAATTTAATTCCAGAAATTGTTTAAATCGTTGAAAATTCATATAAAATAAACCGTAACTCGGATGAAAATACTTTGTAAATGAAAGTTACTCAGAACGACGAGACGAATCCGAATACGCAGCCCGTTCGTCCGCCACGCATCCCTAGCATAGCAAACACGCAACTTTCCTCCTCTAGTTCATCTGTCCGAAAACGCGAAACGCCGGGGATACTTTCCCGGATGTTTTCCCCCTTCGCCGGTATCACCTCCTACTGCGTTAGGTCACCTCTAGCACCACGTATTGCCATGTTATGCTTTGTGATGCTTTGATTGCTCTATTATTTATTGTGTTCCCCTCCGTTACTTCTTTCCGGTAAACCCCGAGACCGCTGTCGGTACCCTTGTGATGGACTACATCGATGACGAACCCTTCTTGCCAGAGCAACGATGCAAGCCCCTCCTTGGTCACCAGATATCGCCTACTCGTTCTCTCTACTTCTTGCATTTGAGTAGTGTAGCATGTTACTGCTTTCGATTAATCCTATTCTGCTGCATAGCCTATCATTGTTGCTACACTTGTTGATACCTTTACCTGCAATCCTACATGCTTAGTATAGGTTGCTAGTGTTCCATCAGTGGCCCTACACCCTTGTCCGTCTGCCATGCTATACTACTGGGCCGTGATCACTTCGGGAGGTGATCACGGGCATATACTATATACTTTATATTGTTACATTACTCATGATACTGTACGGAGATGGGGGCTGAAGGGGCAGGTGGCTCCATCCCGGTAGAGGTGGGCCTGGGTTCCCGACGGCCCCCGACTGCTAATTTGTGGCGGAGCGACAGGGCAGGTTGAGACCACCTAGGAGAGAGGTGGGCCTAGCCCTGGTCGGCGTTCGTAGATACTTAACACGTTTAACGAGATCTTGGTATTTGATCTGAGTCTGGCTACTGGCCTATACGCACTAACCATCTACGCGGGGACAGTTATGGGCACTCGTCGTCGTGGTATCAGCCGAAGCCTTCGTGACGTCAGCGACTGAGCGGCGCGCGCCGGGTTGGACTGGAATGCCTACTCTTGTATAAGGGAGGCTAGGTCTGCTCACCGGTCGCGTACGCAACATGCAGGTGGCAATGGGCGATGGGCCCAGACCCCTGCGCCATAGGATTTATACCGGCGTGAGGACATCTCTGTTGTGCCTAGGTAGGGCTGCGACATGTTGATCTTCTGAGGCCAGGCATGACCCAGAAAAGTGTGTCCGGACAAAGGGGATCGAGCGTGTTGGGAAATGTGGTGCACCCCTGCAGGGAAGTTAATCTATTCGAATAGCCGCGATCTTCGGTAACATGACGACTTGGAGTTGTACCTTGACCTTATGACAAGTAGAACCGGATACTTAATAAAACACACCCTTCCAAGTGCCAGATACAACCCGGTGGTCGCTCTCTAACAGGGCGACGAGGAGAGGATCGCCGGGTAGGGTTATGCTATGTGATGCTACTTGGTGAACTTACCATCTACTCTCTTCTTCTGCTGCAAGATGGAGGTTACCACAAGCGTAGTCTTCGACAGGACTAGCTATCCCCCTCTTATTCCGGCTTTTTGCAGTTCAGTCCACATATGATACCCTTATTCCATTTGATACCAATGCATACATTTGTAGTGTAGCTCTTGCTTGCGAGTAATTTGGATGAGTACTCACGGTTGCTTTTCTCCCCCTTTTTCCCCTCTCCTATACCCGGTTGCTGCGCCAGACGTTGGAGTCCAAGAGCCAGACGCCGCTGTCGACGACGACTACCACTACTCGGGAGGTGCCTACTACTACGTGCAGCCTGCTGACGACGACCAGGAGTAGTTTAGGAGGATCCCAGGCAGGAGGCCTGCGCCTCTTTCGATCTATATCCTAGTTTGTGCTAGCCTTCTTAAGGCAAACTTGTTTAACTTATGTCTGTACTCAGATATTGTTGCTTCCGCTGACTCGTCTATGATCGAGCTCTTGTATTCGAGCCCTCGAGGCCCCTGGCTTGTAATATGATGCTTGTATGACTTATTTTATTTGTAGAGTTGTGTTGTGATATCTTCCCGTGAGTCCCTCACAATAACGACGCATGTCCTGTTGATAAATTGCTGACCGTGCCGCTGCTAAGTCCCTTTCTTCATCCAGCAAGTCAAGTGCATCCTGTCTGGCTTTTTCATTGTTAGCTTCAACATAAGCCGCCACACGGGGCGAGTCATGACGAATGTCACTAGGCAACACTGCTTCTGCTCCATAAACCATGAAGAAGGGTGTGTAACCCGTAGACCTGTTGGGCGTAGTATTGATGCTCCATAACACTGAGGGTAATTCCTCTACCCAATAACCCGGCGTTCGCTGTAAAGGAACCATAAGCCGGGGTTTTAGCCCTTTCAGAATTTCCTGATTGGCTCTCTCAGCTTGACCATTGGATTGAGGATGAGCTATAGAAGAAACATCAAGCCGGATGTGCTCTCGCTGACAAAACTCCTCCATAGCCCTTTGGGACAGATTAGTGCCATTATCTGTGATAATACTGTCTGGAAAACCGAAACGGAAGATTACTTTTTTCATGAACTGAACCATCGTGGCTGCATCACACTTACTCACAGGCTCCGCCTCAACCCATTTGGTGAACTTATCAACTGCCACCAAGAGATGTGTCTTTTTATCCTTAGACCTTTTGAAAGGTCCCACCATGTCAAGCCCCCAGACCGCAAACGGCCAAGTGATTGGAATCATCCAGACCTCTTGAGCCGGCACATGCGCTCGTCGTGCAAATTTTTGACTTCCATCACATCTACTGACCAGATCTTCTGCATCAGCGTGAGTCGTCAACCAGTAAAAACCGTGACGAAACGCTTTGGCCACTAAAGATTTTGACCCGGCGTGATGACCGCAATCGCCTTCATGGATCTCACGAAGGATTTCTTGACCTTCTTCGGGGGAAACACACCATTAAAATGCTCCGGAAACACTGCGATGAAACAACTCTCCATCCGAAATCGTCATGGACTTAGATCGCCGGGTTATCTGCCGAGCTAGGGTCTCATCCGCTGGCAACTCTCCCGGGGTCATGTAAGCCAAGAAAGGCATCGTCCAATCCGGGATGACATGAAGAGCCGCTACCAACTGCGCCTCTGGGTCAGGAACAGCTAAATCTTCTTCTGTAGGCAACTTGACAGAGGGGTTATGCAAAACATCCAAAAAGGTGTTGGGTGGCACCGGCTTACGCTGAGACCCTAGCCGGCTTAAAGCATCAGCCGCTTCGTTCTTTCGACGATCAATGTGTTCTACCTGATAACCTTTAAAATATCCTACAACAGCATCGACCTCTCGGCGATAAGCCGCCATGAGAGGGTCTTTGGAATCCCACTTGCCAGATACCTGTTGAGCCACTAGATCTGAGTCACCAAGACATCTGACCCGGCTCAAGCTCATCTCCTTTGCCACTCGTAGACCATGGAGCAAGACTTCATACTCTGCTGCGTTGTTAGTGCATGGAAACATCAACCGTAACACATACCAAAATTTATCACCTCGTCGCGAAGTTAATACGACTCCAGCCCCCGAGCCTTCCAATTGCCTGGATCCATCAAAATGAATAGTCCAATATGTGTTGTCCGGCTTCTCTTCCGGCATCTGCATCTCTGTCCAGTCATTGATGAAGTCAACCAGGGCTTGAGACTTAATTGCAGTACGTGGAACATACTTCAACCCATGAGATCCAAGCTCAATTGCCCACTTGGCGACTCGCCCCGTGGCTTCTCTGTTTTGAATAATGTCTCCCAAAGGAGCAGAGCTAACCAAGTGACTGGATGTCCCTGAAAGTAATGCTTAAGCTTCCGCTTGCCATGAATACCCCATAAACAAGCTTCTGCCAATGTGGATATCATTGCTTAGACTCAATTAGCACTTCACTGACATAATAAACCGGCTGCTGAACCGGATGCTCTTTGCCAGCCTCCTTGCGCTCTACCACCATAGCCACACTAACAGCCCGTGAGTTGGCAGCCACGTATAACAATAGCGGCTCTTTCTCAATTGGAGCAGCCAGGACCGGCGGCTCAGCCAGTTGTGCCTTCAGATCCTCAAAAGCAGCGTTCGCAGCATCACTCCAAACAAAAACATCTGTTTTCTTCATCAACTGATACAGAGGCATAGCTTTTTCCCTAATCGGCTTATGAACCGGCTCAAAGCAGCCACGCGACCCGCCAGGCGCTGAACATCATTGACGCAGGTTGGTTTGGCTAGAGATGTAATTGCCTTGATATTCTCCGTGTTAGCTTCAATACCTCGGTTAGACACCAGAAAACCCAAGAGCTTGCCGGCTGGCACTCCAAAAACACACTTGGCCAGGTTAAGCATCATTTTGTAAACCCAAAGATTATCAAAAGTCTCTTTCAGGTCTGTGACCAAGGTTTCTTCTTCCCTGGATTTCACCACTATGTCATCCACATAAGCATGAACATTGCGCCCAATTTGATCATGAAGACAATTCTGCACACACCGCTGGTAAGTCGCCTGGGCACTCTTAAGCCCAAAAGGCATAGACACATAGTAGAAAGCTCCAAAAGGAGTTATAAAAGCTGTTTTTTCTTGATCCTTGACTGCCATCTTAATCTGATGATAACCGGAATAAGCATCTAAGAAACTCAACCATCCGCAACCCGCCGTAGCATCAATGATCTGATCAATACAGGGGAGAGCACAAGGATCAGCCGGACAAGCCTTGTTCAAATCTGTGTAATCCACACACATACGCCAGGTGCCATTCTTCTTGAGTACCAGCACCAGTTTAGCTAACCATTCGGGGTGAAAGACCTCCACAATGAACCCGGCTGCCAAGAGCCGGGCCACCTCTTCTCCGATGGTCTTGCACCTTTCTTCATTGAACCATCGGAGAAACTGTCTGACAGGTTTGAACTTTGGATCGATATTAAGAGTGTGCTCAGCGAGTTCCCTCGGGACACCCGGCATGTCTGAAGGTTTCCATGCAAAGATGTCCCGGTTCTCATGGATGAACTCGATGAGGGCGCTTTCCTACTTCGAATCCAAGTTTGCGCTGATGATGAACTGTTTGGATGAATCGTCAGGCACAAAGTCAACCATCTTAGTGTCATCAGATGACTTGAATTTCAAATCCGGCTCATGCTCTGTTGTTGGTTTCTTTAATGACGTCATGTCCGCCGGGTCAACATGATCCTTGTAGAATTTCAACTCCTCTGTTGCACAAATGGATTCAGCATAGGCAGCATCACCTTCTTCACATTCCAAGGCTATCTTACGGCTCCCATGTACTGTAATGGTGCCCTTGTGACCCGGCATCTTGAGCTGCAAATATACGTAACACGGCCCAGCCATGAACTTGGCATAAGCCGGCCGCCCAAATAGAGCATGATATGGGCTTTTGATCTTAACCACTTCAAAGGTTAATTTTTCTGCTCTGGAGTCATACTCATCCCCAGAGGCTACTTCCATCTCAATCTTACCAACTGGGTATGCCGATTTACCAGGTACCACACCATGAAAAATAGTGTTGGATTGTTTATGATTTTTATCCGTCAATCCCATCCGACGGAACGTCTCATAGTAGAGGATGTTGATGCTGCTGCCTCCATCCATGAGCACCTTAGTAAACTTGTACCCACCAACTTGAGGTGCCACCACCAAAGCCAAGTGACCCGGATTATCAACCCGGGGTGGGTGATCCTATCTGCTCCACACAATAGGCTGCTCTGACCAACGTAGATAACGTGGAATTGCCGGTTCAACGGCATTGACGGCCTTCTTGTGGAGTTTCTGGTCCCTCTTACATAAACTGGTAGTAAAGACATGATACTGTCCGCTACTCAACTACTTCGGGTTGCTCTGATAGCCGGATTGTTGCTGCTGTTGATTCCCTTGGCCGTGTTGCTGATTATATCCTCCCTGGTGACCAGGATAACCCTGACCGTGAAAACCTCCTCCGCTTGAACCGGCGCCCGGGCCCTGAAAGCCGCCTCCACCTGAGCCGCCACCTGGGCCGTGACCTCCATCAAATGCGTTTGAATTTTTAAATGCCTTCATGATCGTGCAATCCTTCCACAAGTGGGTGGCTGGTTTCTCCCGGGTGCCGTGTTTTGGACAAGGTTCATTCAACAACTGCTCAAGGGTGGGGCCTGACCCACCCGATCGAGGGAGTTGCCTACCCTTCCGTCGCTGATTACCACCCTGCGCATTAGTATTAGCAACAAACTCATCAGCCTTACGTTTATTACCTCCCTGATTCGCCAGGTTATGCTGGTGACCCTTGCCATTGTCGTTCTTCTTTCCCTTCGTTGCATTTTCTTCATCAGAATCGGCATACTTGACAAGAGCTGCCATCAACGTCCCCATGTGATTACAGTCATGTTTAAGCCGCCCCAACTTCTGCTTCAGAGGTTCAAAGTGGCAATTTTTCTCCAACATCAAAACTGCTGAGCCGACATCCATCTTATCAGATGAATGTATTATCTCCTTGACCTGGCGCACCCAATGGGTTGTAGATTCTCCATCCTCTTGCTTGCAATTGGCCAGGTCCACAATCGACATTGGCTGCTTACACGTGTCCTTAAAGTTCTGGATGAACCATGCTTTCAACTCTGCCCATGAGCCGATAGAATTGGGTGGCAATCCCTTCAACCAGGTCCGAGCCGTTCCATCCAACATCATGGTAAAATACTTGGCCATTGCAGCATCGCTAACCTCCAACAGCTCCATAGCCATCTCATAACTCTCAACCCAAGCCCCCGGCTGTAGGTCAGCCGTGTAATTAGGCACCTTACGAGGCCCCTTGAAATCCTTGGGCAACCGCTCATTGCGTATGGCTGGAACCAAGAAAGGTACGCCTCCGGTTCTTGTGGCCACTCCTGCCTCAACCGAGGTTGTTGGATAAGCCGGAAAGGTTTGGTGAGCCGCCTGCTCTGCTGCTATCTGAGCCTCCCATTCCGCCTCTTGACGAATCCTCTCCTGATCCGCCAAGTTAAGGGCTCCAGCCTGCGCCGGCTTATGCCTATATGGCCAGTTGTGGCATTGAGCATTACTTGACATCTCTGCAGACTCCATGTGCCTACTGTAACTCGGGCTCCGGCTTGGGCGAGGAGTTGAATGAATCCTGTCTCGACTATAGGAGTATGCATCTTGCTGGGCCAAAGCTGTCTGTAGTAGTTCTCTTACCCTCCGGATTTCAATTGCTGCTGACGAGTCACCTTCCATTGGGAGAGCTGCCAAACGAGCCGACGCTGCATTGAGATTTTTCCATAGGGTTAGAGAAGTGACTCGGAGGTGTTGATACATAACGAGGAGGAGCTTTATTCATGCGAGGCGGCTCCATGGTGCGTGGCTGAACTGCTGCACCGGGTGCTGTGACCCGGTTTGCCTCTGGCGGGTTGCTCCCCCCAGCTCCGGGTGTATGGAACAGGTTCCTCGGATCCAGCGTTAGAGGCAGACGCGACTGAGTTTTCTGATGCCTCCTCTTCATGACCTCGTTTGATGCATTAAGATCCATCGAGAGTCGGAAAGTTTCTTCTTGAAGCTGCTGAGCATGAGCATCCAGAGCTGCTCGTTCTGCTGCCATCCGGGTTTCCTCCGCGGCTAGATTTTCTTTAGCTTGCACCATATCCTCCTGCACGCATGCCACTTCTGCGTCGTGCTGGGCTTTATCCACCGGTTCTACCACAGCGGTTAACAGAGTCATCAACTTATCCATGAGGTCCATTAGAACCTGAGTCGGGGGGCACGCGGGGTCTCCTGACCCGGCTGCTGCCGACCCGGTAGCTGCTACTGCCGCTGCGGTGGAGTTCTGCCCGGGCTGCGTTCCCGCCATGAAGACTCCGGCCCAATTCGGCGACTCAAGGGGGTCCGGAATACTGCTGCCATCGGAACAGCCCCCGAGCATGCCGTCTTGCAGTTGGTACAACGAGTCTGTCTCACCTATTGATGATGCAGTATCAGAGCAGATGGCCGTCTCCCCGCCTTCCATCGATCCTTCGGAGTATTCACTGCCATGGATGCAGCCTACGAAGGCATGTTTCATGACAGATTGAACACGGGCGGATTCGGCGCGCTGAGCCGTTTCGATGAGGTTGATGTGGACGTCCGGCTCAGGGCCTGACTCGCCGATCCGGCCGATGAAGACGTGAATTCTGCTGAAGGGGGCCCGGTACCTGTACTCGATCGAGCCGGCCTCGGGGCCCCAGCCTTCGCCGTCGATGTAGAGTTTGCCGCGACGACTCTTGGTCATCCGGCCCACAGCGTATCCCTTGAGCCCTTCGAAGTTGCCCTTCAAGAACTCAAATCCATCGTGTGCTGGCACCACGGTGGGCGCCAACTGTCGTGGAGTTGACACGGTAGATGTCCTAGAGCAAGGACTTAGTCATAGGGCCATCGCACTAGGAAGCTTAAAGGGGTTGATCGGGACAAAGGACACACGAGAGAGTTTTTATACTAGTTCGGCCCCTTGCGATGAAGGTAAAAGCCTAAGTCTAGTTGGGATTGGTATTGCTGAAGTTTCGATCTCCAAGAGGCTTAACTTGCCGGCTTGGTTATTGACTTGGTTATTTTTTTCCCTAAACTACCACCGGGTCATCCCCTTATATACACGGGTTGACGCCTGGTGGCCTACAGAGTCCTGGCCGGCTCATAATCGTGTCCGGCTCAGTGACTTCCTTTACATGCCTTTCTTTACAAGTCTTTCCTTACATATGGCGGTTTACAGTATCAGGCCTTAAGCCGGCCCCAGGCCTTTGGGCCTTCTATACATTTAGTAAACTATCATCTTGAATGTTTATCGGGCTTCTTATGTAACCCACCATTAGGGCTGACCCGGCCCCTCCTGGGCGGGTCATACTAGTAGTAATATCCCCAACAACCATGGGTTTAGAAACCCATGCCTTTTCCTCCCAAACCATCCAAGAAAAAGGATGATGAGGATTTTGAGCGCTTTGCTGAAATGATTAGACCTATCTTTTTGCGTATGCAATTAACCGATATGCTCAAAACCAATCCTTATGCTAAGTATATGAAAGATATTATTACAAATAAGAGAAAGATACCGGAAGCTGAAATTTCCACCATGCTTGCTAATTATACTTTTAAGGGTGGAATACTAAAGAAACTTGGAGATCCAGGAGTACCCACTATACCATGCTCCATTAAAAGAAACTATGTTAAAACTGCTTTATGTGATCTTGGAGCCGGTGTTAGTGTTATGCCTCTCTCTTTATATTGTAGACTTGATTTGAATAAGTTGACACCTACTGAAATATCTTTGCAAATGGCTGATAAATCAACTACTATACCTGTCGATATTTGTGAGGATATGCCTGTTGTAGTTGCAAACGTTACTATTTTAACGGACTTTGTTATTCTTGATATTCCCGAGGACGATAGTATGTCTATTATTCTTGGAAGAGCCTTTTGAATACTGCAGGGGCTGTTATTGATTGCACTAAAGGCAATGTCACTTTTCATGTTAATGGTAATGAGCACACGGTACACTTTCCGAGGAAACAACCTCAAGTTCATAGTATCAACTCTATTGGAAAAATTCCATCGATTATATTTGGAGGTTTTGAATTTCCTCTTCCTACTTTCAAGAAGAAATATGATATTCTTATTATTGGGGATGTGCATATCTCCGTTGAGGTAACCTAGTGTTATTATAAATTTCTCCGGTTCCATGTTATTCGGAATGAGTTCATTAACAAGACTTGTTCAACCTTGTTAGTGGATTCCTTTTGATGATCATGAGATGGATGAAACTAGAAGGCACAACCTTCTTTACCCCACTTTTACTTTCTGTTATTTACATTAAATAAAATAAAAATAAATATTTTTCTGTCTGTTATCTGATTATCCGTGCAATATAAAAATACCTCGAAAATAAAAGTTCTCCAAATGCCCTGAAAATTAAATATGATTTTTTCTAGAATATTTGAGGATTTATGGAACAAAGAACACACCAAGGGTGCCAGCCACCTTGCCACGAGGGTGGAGGGCGCGCCTACCCCTCTAGGGCGCGCCCCCCTGCCTCGTGGGCCCATGGTGCCCCCCTCCACTTATTCCTGCGCCCATACACTTCATCTTCCTCCCCCAAACACGAATAACCAACTCAAACCCGAGTCCAAGCTCGTTTTGCTGCCATTTTCGATCTCCTTGCTCAAAGCACCTCTCACAAAACTGCTTGGGGAGATTGTTCCTTGGTATGTGACTCCTCCATTGGTCCAATTAGTTTTTGTTCTAGTGCTTTATTCATTGCAAATTTTTGCTGCTTAGGTGACCCTATTCTTGAGCTTGCATGTCAAATTTATATGGTCAAA
Organism: Triticum dicoccoides; assembly: GCF_002162155.2. Classification (NCBI taxonomy): domain Eukaryota; kingdom Viridiplantae; phylum Streptophyta; class Magnoliopsida; order Poales; family Poaceae; genus Triticum; species Triticum dicoccoides. Next base: position 62,581,447 of record NC_041390.1, on the reverse strand, counting down.
AGTAGTTTTGATGCATGATATAGGCCCTAGGCACTTGTAGGAGTAGTTACTATAAATATTATTGAGTTTGGTTTACTTTTATTTTGAAGTTACTAAAAATTTCAGAATTTTTCAGAAAATGATGAGGAGACTTTTGAGGGGCTCATCGAGCCAAAGCTCGAAGGAAAAGGCACCGAAGCCTAAGTATAATCTGCCTCGCACCGTGGAGGTTCGGGCGTGTGAATGGCCTTCCGAGGATTTCTTAGGAGCAGATGGGATTTATGAAGATTTTCATGAGTTGGCTCAGACTGCAGGCCTTACCGCTTTCCTCCACGACCAATGCAATCAGTATCTCTTGCTCACAAATACCTTTGTGCAAAACTTTCATTTTCATTCTAGGAACTCACCACCTACGGTGGAATTTCATTTATATGATGAGCATAAGGAGATGTCACTTTATGATTTCTGTCGGATTTGTTTAGTCCCTTTTGAGGGAAAGACAGAAGAACCACATCGTGATGATGTGGAGGGATTTATTGAAACTATCACTGTAGGGGAAACAAGGAAGGTTTTCGATGCACGAATCACTAGCATGCACTTTCCTGTTTTACGCTACTTTGCATTATTTGCTAGTCGTTGCTTAATTGGTAGCAGAAACTGTGGAAACCTGAGTATCCCTGATATTATTATTTTGCAGCACGGTTTTATACGGTGATAACTCTCTTAGTATGGGCAGCATCATTGCCAAACGGTGAAGTCTGAACCGTACCAAGGGCCCCATCTTTGGAGGCATCTATGCTACACACCTAGCTGCACATTTTAACATACCTATTAGGCATGCTGAGAAGGAAGAAAAAGTGATGCCCTGTGTTTATCTAGATTATAAAAGTATGGTGGCACATGATTCTATTGTTAAGAATAGGGAAGGAGAGCTTAAATATCAATTGTTCTTTAATAAACATCATCCAGAGACTATTACCTTGCATGCTCCTTCTTTGTTTGATTTGACTGTAGGCACGTACCTTGTTTTGTTGACGGCTATCCACGCCTACCGGAACCCTGCACCAGCCGAGGAGCTAGAGCCGGAACCACAATTTGATCCTTCAAGGTAGTCTTATTACCAGTGGGATCCGGAGATGATTGTCAGCGAGTGGAAATCTGAGCCTTCTTCTTCCTCATCACAGTACGACCCCAACAACTATTATTATGGATATCCGCCAGGCCAGCCGTGGCCATAGACCAACTTAGGACAAATGCCTAAGCTTGGGGGAGTACGTATTTCCCACCGACATTACATTTATGTTCACACACTCATTGCCAGATGTCGGTGCTCATACTTTTTCATTGTATCATCCATGCTAGGTTATTTTCCTTTTTATGCTTTCTTCTTGTGTGTTTAATAAACCTTAAGAAAAAAACAAAAAAAAATAGTTGTAGCTTTTAATTAATTTACTTTTCATGCTTGTAGTAGTAATTAAAAAGAAAACCCAAAAATATTTCATGTTCTTCTTTTGCTTGTTGGGAGCTTTCCCGTGTAAATAGTTTTATTTCTTTCCTTTTCTTTGGGGGTCGATAGGAGAAGACCATGATTAAATTGTTGAAGTGGCTCTTATATGCATTATTGTTTATCTGACAAAAGAGGCCATATTGCCTTGTCTTCTCCTGTTTATTGAATGCCTGCAGATTCCAGCTTAGTCCAATGCACGTGCACTATTATTATTATTCACATCGTTCGGTCGTGCGAGTGAAAGGCAATTATGATGATATATGATGGACTGGCTGAGATGAGAAAAGCTGGTATGAACACGACCTCTTTTGTTTTTGTAAATATGATTAGTTCGTCGTTCTTGATTCGGCCTATTATGAATAAACATGTTTGCCATGACAACTAGAGACCATAGTTTCTTGTGCCATGCTTGATTAGCTATGAGTTATAATGGTTTACCTCGCGTGCCAACATGCTATTAAAATGGTTATGATGTGGTATGATAGGGTGGTATCCTCCTCTGAATGATTTAAGTGACTTGACTTGGCACATGTTCACGCATGTAGTTGAAACAAAATCAACATAGCCTTCACGATATTTATGTTCATGGTGGATTATATCCTACTCATGCTTGCATTCGGTGTTGATTAATTTTAATGCATGTTCATGACTGTTGTCGCTCTCTAGCTGGTCGCTTCCCAGTCTTTTGCTAGCCTTCACCTGTACTAAGTGGGAATACTGCTTGTGCATCCAATCCCTTAAACCCCAAAGTTAGTCCACATGAGTCCACTATACCTACCTATATACGGTATCTACCTGCCGTTCCAAGTAAATTTGTATGTGCCAAACTCTAAACCTTCAAATAAATATCCTATTTTGTATGCTCGAATAGCTCATGTATCAACTAGGGCTGTCTGTATCTTCCTTGTTAGGCGGGTTATTCTCAAGAGGAGTGGACTCCGCTCCTCACTCACGAGATAAATGGCTGGTCACCGGGATGCCCAGTCCCATGCTTTATGCAAACTAAATCAAAATAATTGCAAACAAAACTCCCCCTGGGACTCTTCTTAGTTGGAGGCACTCGTTGTTTCGAGCAAGCCATAGATTGATGCTTGTTGGTGGAAGGGGGAGTATAAACTTTACCATTCTGTTTGGGAACCACCTATAATGTGTGTAGCATGGAAGATATCACCATCTCTTGGTTGTTATGTTGACAATGAAAGTATACCGCTCAAAATATTATTCAGCTCTATTTCAAAACCGAGCTCTGGCACCTCTACAAATCCCTGCTTCCCTCTACAAAGGACCTATCTATTTACTTTTATGCTGAGTCATCATCCTCTTATTAAAAAGCACCAGTTGGAGAGCACTGCTGCCATTTGCATTCATTATTGTTAGTTTACATTGAGTATGACTTGACTGGATCTCTTTTACCATGAATTACAATGTCTAGTCAGTCCTTGGTCTTTAAAGGTGCTCTGCATTTATGTTTTGCGGTCTCAGAAAGGGCTAGCGAGATACCGTCCTGTTATATCATATTATGATTGTTTTGAGAAAGTGTTGTCATCCAAGTTTTATTATTATGGCTCGCTAGTTGATTATGCTATTGATATGAGTAAACTTGAGACCTATGCGTTATTGCATATGTGGTTAGTTATAATCTTTGCTGAAAACTTGAATGCTGGCTTTACGTATTTACAACAACAAGAGCAAACAGAGTTTGTAAAAGTTTTTCTTTATCACTTTCAGTTTGTCAACTGAATTGCTTAAGGACAAGCAAAGGTTTAAGCTTGGGGGAGTTGATACGTCTCCAACGCATCTACTTTTCCAAACACTTTTGCCCTTGTTTTGGAATCTAACTTGCATGATTTGAATGGAACTAACCCGGACTGACATTGTTTTCAGCAGAATTACCATGGTGTTATTTATGTGCAGGAGCAAACGTTCTCAGAATGACCTGAAACTTCACGGAGAAACTTTTCAGAAAATAAGAAAAATACCTGGCAAAGATGAAGGCAAGGGGGCCCACCGTCTTGGCACAAGGGTGGGGGGCGCGCCCCCTACCTCGTGGGCCCCCTGTTGCGTCTCCGACTCCAACTCCACCTCCATATATTGAGTTTCGATGAGAAAAAAAATCAGGGAGAAGAAATCATCGCGTTTTACGATATGGAGCCGCCGCCAAGCCCTAAAACCTCTCGGGAGGGCTAATCTAGAGTCCGTTCGGGGCTCCGGAGAGGGGAATCCATTGCCATCGTCATCATCAACCATCCTCCATCACCAATTTCATGATGCTCACCGCCGTGCGTGAGTAATTCCATCGTAGGGTTGCTGGACGGTGATGGGTTGGATGGGATCTATCATGTAATCGAGTTAGTTCTGTTAGGGTTTGATCCCTAGTGTCCACTATGTTCTGAGATTGATGTTGCTATGACTTTGCTATGCTTAATGCTTGTCACTAGGGCCCGAGTGCCATGATTTCAGATCTGAACCTATTATGTTTTCATCAATATATGAGTGTTCTTGATCCTATCTTACAAGTCTATAGTCACCTATTATGTGTTATGATCCATTAACCCCGAAGTGACAATAATCGGGATACTTACCGGTGATGACCGTAGTTTGTGGAGTTCATGTATTCACTATGTGTTAATGATTTATTGCGGTTCTCTATTAAAGGGAGGCCTTAATATCCCTTAGTTTCCGTAAGGACCCCGCTGCCACGGGAGGGTAGGACAAAAGATGTCATGCAAGTTCTTTTCCATAAGCACATATGACTATATTCGGAATACATGCCTACATTATATCAATGAACTGGAGCTAGTTCTGTGTCACCCTAGGTTATGACTGTTACATGATGAACCGCATCTGGCATAATTCTCCATCAGCGATCCATTGCCTACGAGCTTTCCATATATTGTTCTTCGCTTATTTACTTTTCCGTTGCTATTGCTATCATCACTACAAAATACCAAAAACATTACTTTTTCTACTGTTACCTTTTGCTACCGTTATCACTACTATCATATTACTTTGCTACTAAACACTTTGTTGCAGATATTAAGTTTCCAGGTGTGGTTGAATTGACAACTCAATTGCTAATACTTGAGAATATTCTTTGGCTCCCCTTGTGTCGAATCAATAAATTTTGGTTGAATACTCTACCCTGGAAAACTGTTGCGTTCCCCTATACTTGTGGGTTATCACACTCCAGCCGTGATTTAGAAATTGAGATTGTCAAACCGATGCACCAAAAGTATCGGGTATGTTATCCGGCTTATATCTATACCCTGCCAGCCCCCAAGTCTTCTGATCATGATAAACTTGAATGATCTGTAGACTTGAAATGTTTATAAACTTCTTGTTCTAGACTTCTTTCAAGTCCGATTAACAAACTTTTAAACGATTCTGATGATAGCACAACTTTGGATCCGTAGTCCCCAAGGGCTAGCTTAATCAGTATGGGTGAGCAGTTCCTATTAGTCATTATGTAAGAGACCAAAACTTGACTAGATATCCCTCATCAGTCAGCTGGGTCTATCAATAGCACACGCGACTCATCTTTAACAGGAACACAAGCAATATACATTAGCCCCCAAGTGCTAAGTGTTATTGCTCGCAAATCACTTGGGACTTTCTAGAAAGAGCCAATTCCTTTGAAGACTTTGCGCTGACAGACATTAGCCCCCCCCCCCCCCAAGTGCCAAGTGTTGTTGCTTGCAAATCACTTGGGACTTATTTTTTATAACCTACCATGAAACTTAACGAACTTATACTATATGCAGGCTGCAACCACTGAACTGGAAGCTCAATTGTCCGAGGCCAAGACACGGCTGGCGGCTTAGGAGACTGAGACAAAGAAGGGTGAATCTAAATTCCTATTGAGTGTGTCTGAAGCAGAGAAATTGAAAACCAGCTTTACTGCGGAGAAAGAGGCTTGGGGAAATGAGAAGACTGCCTTGACGCAGCGGGCTGAGAAAGCCGAGGCGGCTCTGGAAGAGGTTACCGCTGAACTCACCGGTATAAAGAACTGTGTGTCTCGGATGGTTTCTGCAATCTTCGGTAAGTCACCTTGTTACTTAGTCAAAGTGAGTATTTTGTCATCATAATAGAAACCGCCACTTAAACAATTGTGTAAACTTTACAGGTCCTAGGAGCAGCAATCTGAGCCGAGATACGCTGGTAAAGCTCAAGGCGGTTTACACGCTTGTTGAACAATTGTACACTGGAGCTCAGTGAACTCTTGCCACTATCTCCCCAGCAAATCAAGTGCCGGATCTATTAAGTGATGTCTTGAAGAATTTGTCCATCTTGCCCACTAGGTTCCAAGAAATCAAGTGATCTTGTGCTAGAACCGGAGTTGTGATAGCTCTAAGACGTGCTAATGCTTGGGTACCGGAATTAGACCCGGCGGACGTAGCCAGCGGATATCCCAGTCTCAAGGAAGATGGAACTCCTTTTGACCAACAAGACTTTGCTGCTTGTGTCAAGGATATTTTCCCTCATGCAACAATAATTGCCGAAGAGACCAACCTCACCAAGTATCAGCCAGGTTATGACGCAAATAATCAGAAGATGGCGACTCCTTCATATAAAGTGATGGACTTAATCCCGCCGATTCGTCTGACCTGATTGATGATGAGGCTGAATTTGTCACTGTACGTGGCTTCGACTGGTCCAAACCCAACTTCCAGACGGTGGAGGAGGAAGAACCGATAAGGGATGAGTCGCAACCTTCAAGTCAATCGGGTCAAGATTCATGAACCGGGGCCAGTTTATCATCTACTGTATGTGAAACTGAAAACAGTTATCCTTTTGGGCTCCAAATGCCTTGTAATAGGCTAGCTTTAAACTTCTTGTTCTGTTATGCCATCGTGCATATTGCGCTGTTTATAATACTTCTTTATCCGTCATGCAAAGATATGCTATATATGCCTGATGATATTATCAATCTTGAAATCTGTTCCTGCATACAACAGATAAAAAGTGTCCTGGCGATTTATCGCTGGATGGGTTATACTGCCCCAACATGAACTTATCATGATTTATAACCAAGGTTGCTCGAAATAATAATCATATACGATTAAAAATATATCATACATGTGATATTTGATCACACTTGTTGGTTTATCAAGCCAGTGCAGTAAGGGTGATAGCCCAAAGCTCCGAGCACTGGTAACTATTAGAGATGGCCGGCTTATGAAGAAAGCTGGACAAGGTCAATAAACACCGGATATTATCTTTATTTCATACTGGCGACTTATTAGTCAAAACCAGGCCGGGTCAATAAACACCGGTTAATGTCATATAAGACTGAGAAGGCATTATAAGCCTTCTTGGTTCTCCACCATATATTACTATGTCACAAAAGAAAAAATCTCAAAAAGACGTTCAAAGCAACAAACAACAAAAAATCCAAGGCTTTCGTAGGCCGCCAAACCAAAATATCTTCTTCAATGAAACTAGCATTAGCCACTGGAAGGTACGCGCTTTCCATGAGCCGGCACTCACATTACCCAATCGACATTTTAACCCAGATAAGTTCAGTTCTTATTTAAAGATAGACTTATCAGGAGTACGCGGGGTCAGAGTAGCATCGTGCATCACAAGCCAATTTATCCAAGTTTCAAGGAAGGTGGCTTTATCAGCCCGAGCTTCTCCTTGATTTCTGTAAACTGTGCCCTCTCATGACAAACCAGCGTTTTAACCTTAACGAGTTCAAGGTCTTGTTTAAAAGATTGACTGTTAAGAGTTCGGCGGGTCAATCAGGATTACCTGATGGAGAAGCATCTGGCATACAGGCAGGATAACCCGGGGTTTTAGGTGAATACACCTGGCTTCCAAGCCTGGCTTTTCTAGCCTATCACAAAGTTATGAACTCTTTGTTCTTTAGAACAAAAGAGCCCCCAAAGAATATTTTGAGCTGTGCTCAAGGGGTGCCTATGTTTGAGTCGTGCTTTTGCAACAGACTCTCTTTGGTCCCTTTAACCTGGGTAGTAAGCCCCCAAGTTTTTTTATGTGGCCTATAAGCCAGATCAAAGGGTAATCATAACTTTGCTGTATAAAGCAGAAGGCCACATGTGACCAAAAACCCATTATTTAAAGATGAGAAAACGACAGAGGCCATGCTTTAGCAGGGATGCCGACTTTATTATATCGATCATAATATATACATTGTCAAAATATGTACATTGGAAGAGCCGGTGGCTCAAGTGTAGTAAGGCCTAAGGTGAGCAATATTCCAGGGTCGGCGGGTCTCTTTCTCCGATGTGTGTGAGTCCTTGTGGTCTCAAACATTGATAAGGAAATATGACCCGTTATTTAGATTCTTGCTGACCACAAAGGGTCCTTCCCAAGGTGGGGATAACTTGTGCATATCAGTCTAATCCTGGATAAGCCGGAGCACCAGGTCGCCTTCTTGGAAAGTTCTGGTTTTAACCCGGCGGCTGTGATAACGACGCAGATCTTGCTGGTAAATCGCCGAACGAGCCGCTGCGATGTCACGCTCCTCATCCAACAGGTCAAGTGCTTCTTGACATGCTCTTTCATTGTCAGCTTCAACATAAACTGCCACACGAGGTGAGTCATGACAGATGTCACTAGGGAGAACTGCCTCTGCTCCGTAAACCATGAAGAAAGGTGTGTATCATGTAGATCTGTTTGGGGTGGTATTGATGCTCCATAACACGGAAGGTAACTCCTCAACCCAACAACCCGACATCCTCTGCAGGGGAACCATAAGCCGGGGTTTGATGCCTTTCAAAATCTCTTGGTTTGCTCTCCCATCTTGACCATTGGATTGAGGGTGAGCCACTGACGATACATCGAGCCGGATATGCTCACGTTGACAAAATTCTTCCATAGAACCCTTAGAGAGATTAGTGCCATTGTCTGTTATAATGCTGTGTGGAAAGCCAAAATGGAAGATCACCTTTTTCATGAATTGAACCGCTGTTGCTGCATCACATTTACTAACTGGCTCTGCCTCTACCCACTTAGTAAACTTATCAACCGCCACCGAAAGGTGGGTCTTCTTGTCCTTGGATCTTTCGAAAGGTCCAACCATATCAAGCCCCCAAACTGCAAACGGCCAAGTAATTGGAATCATCCTCAATTCTTGAGCCGACACATGGGCTCGTCGTGCAAATTTCTGACATCCATCACACCTGTTGACGAGGTCCTCTGCATCAGCATGAGTTGTTAAGCAATAAAACCCATGACGGAAAGCTTTGGCCTGCTACCTCTTGAGCACTACGTTGGTTTTCCCCGAAGAGGAAGGGATGATGCAGCAAAGTAGCATAAGTATTTCCCTCAATTTTTGAGAACCAAGGTATCAATCCAGTAGGAGGCTACGCGTGAGTCCTTCGTACTTGCACAAAACAAATAAATCCTCGCAACCAACGCGATAAGGGGTTGTCAATCCCTACATGGCCACTTACGAGAGTGACATCTGATAGATATGATAAGATAATATTTTTGGTATTTTTGTGATAAAGATGCAAGGTAAAATAAAAGCAAAGTAAAAAATCAAAGGAAACAACTAAGTATTGGAAGATAAATATGATGAAGATAGACCCGGGGGCCATAGGTTTCACTAGTGCCTTGTCTCAAGAGCATAAGTATTTTACGATGGGTGAACGAATTACTGTTGAGCAATTAACGGAATTGAGCATAGTGATGAGAATATCTAGGTATTATCATGTATATAGGCATCACGTCCGAGACAAGTAGACCAACTCTTGCCTACATCTACTACTATTACTCCACTCATCGACCGCTATCCAGCATGAATCTAGAGTATGAAGTTCATGAAAACAAAGTAATGCCTTAAGCAAGATGACATGATGTAGAGGGATAAACTCATGCAATATGATGAAAACCCCATCTTGTTATCCTCGATGGCAACAATACAATACGTGCCTTCCTGCCCCTACTGTCACTGGGAAAGGACACCACAAGATTGAACCCAAAGCTAAGCACTTCTCCCATTGCAAGAAAGATCAATCTAGTAGGCCAAACCAAACTGATAATTCGAAGAGCTTGCAAAGATAACCAATCATACATAAAAGAATTCAGAGAAGATTCAAATATTGTTCATAGATAGACTTGATCATAAACCCACAATTCATCAGTCTCAACAAACACACCGCAAAAAGAAGATTACATAGAATAGATCTCCAGAAGAGAGGGGGCGAACTTTGTATTGAGATCCAAAAAGAGAGAAGAAGCCATCTAGCTAATAACTATGGACCCGTAGGTCTGAGGTGAACTACTCACACTTCATCGGAGGGGCTATGGTGTTGATGTAGAAGCCCTCCGTGATGGATACCCCCTCCGGCGGAGCTCCAGAACAGGCCCCAAGATGGGATCTCGTGGATACAGAAAGTTGCGGCGGTGGAATTAGGGTTTTTGCTCCGTATCTGATCGTTTGGGGTACGTAGGTATATATAGGAGGAAGGAGTACGTCGGTGGAGCAACAGGGGGCCCACGAGGGCGGAGGG
>NC_041390.1:62545227-62571180 GCF_002162155.2 Triticum dicoccoides | reverse complement strand
AGGCGCGCCCCCTACCTCGTGGCCTCCTCCTTTGTTTCTTGACGTAGGGTCCAAGTCTCCCGGATCATGTTCGGTGAGAAAATCACGTTCCCAAAGGTTTCATTCCGTTTGGACTCCGTTTGATATTCCTTCTCTTCAAAACCCTAAAATAGGCAAAAAAACAGCAATTCTGGGCTGGTCCTCCGGTTAATAGGTTAGTCCCAAAAATAATATAAAAGTGGATAATAAAGCCCAATAATGTCCAAAACGATAGATAATATAGCATGGAGAAATCAAAAATTATAGATATGTTGGAGACATATCAAGCATCCCCAAGCTTAATTCCTGCTCGTCCTCGAGTAGGTAAATGATAAAAACAGAATTTTTGATGCGGAGTGCTACTTGGCATGAATGTAATTCTTCTTAATTGTGGAATGAATATTCAGATCCGAAATATTCAAGATAAAAGTTCATATTGACATAAAAATAATAATACTTCAAGCATAGTAACTAAGCAATTATGTCTTCTCAAAATAACATGGCCAAAGAAAGTTCATCCCTACAAAATCATATAGTTTAGTCATGCTCCATTTTCATCACACAAGAATGCTCTCATCATGCACAACCCCGATGACAAGCCAAGCAATTGTTTCATACTTTAGTAATCTCAAACCTATAAACTTTCACGCAATATATGAGCGCGAGCCATGGATATAGCACTATGGGTGCAATAGAATATAATGAGGGGGTTATGTGGAGAAGACAAAAAGGAGAAAGTCTCACATCAACGAGGCTAATCAATGGCCTATGGACATGCCCATCGATTGATGTTAATGCAAGGAGTAGGGATTGCCATGCAACAGATGCACTAGAGCTATAAATGTATGAAAGCTCAACAAAAGAAACTAAGTGGGTGTGCATCCAACTTGCTTGCTCATGAAGACCTAGGGCACTTGAGGAGGCCCATTGTTGGAATATACAAGCCAAGTTCTATAATGAAAATTTCCCACTAGTATATGAAAGTGACAAAACAAGAGACTCTCTATCATGAAGATTATGGTGCTACTTTGAAGCACAAGTGTGGCAAAGGATAATAACATTGTCCCTTCTCTCTTTCTCTCTTTTTTTGGGCCTTTCTCTTTTTTATGGCCTTTCTCTTTTTTTATATTTCCTCACTTGCGACAATGCTCTAGAAAATGATGATCATCACACTTCTATTTATTTACAACTCAATGATTACAACTCGATGCTAGAATAAAAGATGACTCTATATGAATGCCTCCGGCAGTGTACCGGGATATGCAATGAACCAAGAGTGACATGTAACGAATACTATGTCAACTACATGATCATGCTAAGCAATATGACAATGATGAATGTGTCATGATAAACGGAATGGTGGAAAGTTGCATGGCAATATATCTGGGAATGGCTATGGAAATGCCATAATAGGTAGGTATGGTGAATGTTTTGAGGAAGATATAAGGAGGTTTATGTGTGAAAGAGTGTATCATATCACAGGGTTTGGATGCACCAGCGAAGTTTGCACCAACTCTCAATGTGAGAAAGGGCATGCACGGTACCGAAGAGGCTAGCAATGATGGAAGGGTGAGAGTGCGTATAATCCATGGACTCAACATTAGTCATAAAGAACTCACATACTTATTGCAAAAATATACTAGTCATCAAAAACCAAAGCACTACGCGCATGCTCCTAGAGGGATAGGTTGGTAGGAAAAGACCATCGCTCGTCCCCGACCGCCACTCATAAGGAGGACAATCAAATAACTCCTCATGTTTAAATTTGTTACATAACGTTTACCATACGTGCATGCTACGGGACTTGCAAACTTCAACACAAGAACTTCTTAAATTCACAACTACTCAACTAGCATGACTTTGATATTATTACCTCCATATCTCAAAACAATCATCAAGCATCAAACTTCTCTTAGTATTCAAAACACTCATAAGAAAAAATTTACTAATCTTGAATACCTAGCATGTTAGGATTTTAAGAAAATTACCATGCTATTTAAGACTCTCAAAATAATCTAAGTGAAACATGAGAGATCAATAGTTTCTATAAAACAAATCCACTACCATGCTCTAAAAGATATAAGTGAAGTACTAGAGCAAAACTATATAACTCAAAAGGTATAAGCAAAGCACATAGAGTATTCTAACAAATTCCAAATCATGTATGGCACTCTCAAAAGGTGCGTACAACAAGGATGATTGTGGCAAACTAAAAAGCAAAGACTCAAATCATATAATGCGCTCCAAGCAAAACACATATAATGTGGTGAATAAAAATATAGCTCCAAGTATAGTTACCGATAGAAGTAGACGAAAAGAGGGGATGCCTTCCGGGGCATCCCCAAGATTTGGCTTTTAGGTGTCCTTAGATTATATTGGGGGTGCCATGGGCATCCCCAAGCTTAGGATCTTGCCACTCCTTGTTCCATTATCCATCAAATCTTTACCCAAAACGTGAAAACTTCACAACACAAAACTCAAAGTAGAAAATCTCGTGAGCTCCGTTAGCAAAAGAAAACAAAAGACCATTTCAAGGTACTGTAATGAACTCATTATTTATTTATATTGGTGTTAAACCTACTGTATTCCAACTTCTCTATGGTTTATAAACTATTTTACTAGCCATAGATTTATCAAAATAAGCAAACAACACATGAAAAACAGAATCTGTCAAAAACAGAATAGTCTGTAGAAATCTGCAGCTAGCGCTATATCTGGAACCCCAAAAATTCTAAAATAAATTTATGGACGTGAGTAATTTATCTATTAATAATCTGCAAAAATAATTAACTAAATAGACCTTTCCAAATAAAAATGGCAGCAGTTCTCGTGAGCGCTAAAGTTTCTGTTTTTTACAGCAAGATTAACAAGACTTTCCCCAAGTCTTCCCAGCGGTTCTACTTGGCACAAACACTAATTAAACACAAAAAACACAACCAAAACAGAGGCTAGATAAATTATTTATTACTTAACAGGAGCAAAAATCAAGGAATAAAAAAATTGGGTTGCCTCCCAACAAGCGCTATCGTTTAACGCCCCTAGCTAGGCATAACAAGCAAGGATAGATCTAGGTATTGCCATCTTTGGTAGGCAATCCATAAGTGGCTCTAATAATAGATTCATAAGGTAATTTAATTTTCTTTCTAGGAAAGTGTTCCATGCCTTTCCTTAATGGAAATTGGAATCTAATATTTCCTTCTTTCATATCAATAATTGCACCAATCGTTCTATGGAAAGGTCTGCCAAGAATAATAGGACATGAAGGATTGCAATCTATGTCAAGAACAATAAAATCTACGAGTACATAATTCCTATTTGCAACAATAATAATATCATTAATTCTTCCCATAGGTTTCTTAATAGTGGAATCCACAAGGTGCAAGTTTAGAGAGCAATCATCAAAATCACGGAAACCTAACAAATCACATAAAGTTTTTGGAATCATGGAAACACTAGCACCCAAATGACATAAAGCATACATTCATGATCTTTACTATTAATTTAAATAGTTGGTTCCCACTCATCATAAAGTTTTCTAGGGATAGAAACTTCCAACTCAAGTTTTTCTTCATAAGATTGCATGAAGGCATCAACGATATGTTTAGTAAACGCTTTATTTTGACTATAAGCGTGAGGAGAATTTAGCACGGATTGAAACAAGGAAATACAATCAATCAAAGAGAAATTTTCATAATTAAATTCCTTGAAATCCAAAATAGTGGATTTAGCAACATCTAGGGTTTTAATTTCTTCAATCCCACTTTTATCAATTTTAGCATCAAGATCTAAAAACACCGAATTTTTGGAACGCCTTCTAGGTAAAGGTGGATCATATTGAGTCCCATCATTATAAAGATTCATATTGCAAAACAAAGATTTAATAGGGGACACATCAATAACTTTTAGATCTTCATCTTTATTTTCATAGCAATCTGGTTTAGCGGCTGTCAGTGTCAAAACCGGCGGATCTCAGGTAGGGGGTCCCGAACTGTGCGTCTAGGCCGGATGGTAACAGGAGGCGGGGGACACGAAGTTTTACCCAGGTTCGGGCCCTCTTGATGGAGGTAAAACCCTACGTCCTGCTTGATTAATATTGATGATATGGGTAGTACAAGAGTAGATCTACCATGAGATCAGAGAGGCTAAACCCTAGAAGCTAGCCTATGGTATGATTGTTGTTATGTATGTTGTCCTACGGACTAAAACCCTCCGGTTTATATAGACACTGGAGAGGGTTAGGGTTACACAAAGTCGGTTACAATGGTAGGAGATCTACATATCCGTATCGCCAAGCTTGCCTTCCACGCCAAGGAAAGTCCCTTCCGGACACAAGACGAAGTCTTCAATCTTGTATCTTCATAGTCCAGGAGTCCGGCTGAAGGTATAATCCGGCCATCTGGACACCCCCTAATCCAGGACTCCCTCAGTAGCCCCTGAACCAGGCTTCAATCACGACGAGTCCGGCGCGCAGATTGTCTTCGGCATTGCAAGGTGGGTTCCTCCTCCAAGTACTTCATAGAAGATTTTGAACACAAAGATAGTGTCAGGCTTTGCAAAATAAGTTTCCACATATTGCCATAGAGACAATAATATTTACACAAATCTAATCTGCTGACGTATTTCGTAGTGTGACACACCACAGCCAATCCTTTATCCGAGTCGTTTTTTATCCCACCTTAGCGCATCATGCGAGGCGGTTTCCTTGGCACGTCTTGTTAAAGCAGAGATCGTGTCCCCGTATTCCGGGATTCTCATCAATACGGGCGTGGGTAACCCAACCGCTTCTAGGACTCCTAGATTATAGGCAAGTCCAAACGGACACGGAGAGGATGCTTGATATTCATCCTCTTTATAAAGGGACAAGGCTTTTATTTTCCCCTCCCGTGCTCAATCGAATCCTTCCCCCACCTCAAGCTCAAACGCCCAAAGTTCAGGTCAGGTGCTCCGAACCTTCAGTCATGTCCGGATCTAGCCTTCAAGGCCGATGGGTGCCTTCCTCCGTCACGGAAGAAGACATCAAAAAGTTGAGGGAGGCCAGATATCTGACCGCCGAGATTTTGCATCGGCTGCCTCCCCGAGGGCAGGCTGTCCCCTCCCCCGGACCCAACGAGAGCGTCGTGTTCGTCTCCCACTTCCTCCGAGGTCTAGGCCTTGCTCTGGATCCTTTCGTCAGGGGCTTGATGTTTTATTATGGTCTAGATTTCCATGATCTAGCTCCGGACTCCTTTCTTCATATCACGACATTTATTGTCGTGTGTGAGGCCTTCCTCCGGGTTACCCCTCACTTTGGCCTGTGGCTCAAGACCTTTGAAGTAAAGCCGAAGATGATCGAGGGGCAACATGCAGTGTGTGGAGGTGCCTCAATACGCAAGATGACGGGAGCT
This sequence comes from Triticum dicoccoides, assembly GCF_002162155.2. Lineage (NCBI taxonomy): Eukaryota > Viridiplantae > Streptophyta > Magnoliopsida > Poales > Poaceae > Triticum > Triticum dicoccoides. Next base: position 62,565,778 of record NC_041390.1, on the reverse strand, counting down.
CCGTGGCCCAAAGGTTCGATCCCAGAGGTGTCTGAATTGTGGCAACAGGAGTGGTTCTACATCACGGCTCCTAGAAGTGCCAAGTGGGCGGCCGCCCCTATTTTCCGCTCGGGCCCTCCACCACAACTGATGTCATGGATCAGCAGAGGTCTGAGCTAGGGTCCAGCCAAGGACGTGCCTTTACTACAAAGCCGCATTCAAGATCTCCTCAATGGAGATTTCAGTTTGGTTGCGGTAATACAAGTTATGCTGGTTCGTCAAGTCCAGCCTTGCAAACGCCGACCCCTTCGCTTGTGGGAGTTCAATCCCGAGGGACCGCATGTCATTCAAAATTTTCTCGGCCTGCCGCACGAGGAGATGTACAAGTCATACTTCGGACCTCAGGTAGAGTGTCCGGAAATCACCGAGGACGTGGGCCTGAGTAGTAACCGCGCCGCCGAACAGGTAAGGAATCTTCCGGCCGAATATACTATCTCTCCTTTGTTACGAAGTTATTTCTGAGAGTTTGCTTTTTGACCAGGACTGGCTAACAAAGGCGAAGTTGATTCGGTGTTCGTCCCCCCTCCCCGAGGGTTTGGAAAATCCGGTATCGGAAAAGATGCTCCAGACCGCACCTTGCCCGGAGCCCTTGAAGGAAGATACTATGGAGAATAATACGGGCGGACGCGGGCCCCCAACGCTGCCCATTCTAACCGAGGGAGCGACCGTCTCCATGGAGGAAGACGACCAGAAGAGGAAAAGGACTACGCCCGGGGATTCGGAAGCCGAAGCTTCCAAACGGGAGAAGAAGTCTCCCGCAGAGGGTCCTACCTTGGGGGTGCTGTTGCCGCACAAAGTCCGCGGGGGGATCAATTCTCCCGCGAGTCGTAAGTGACCCGAAATACTTTAATAGTACAGATATGCCATCTTTTTCTTCTGAGAAAATAACCACCGCATATATCTTTGCAGTTCGGGCCTTAGCCCCTCTCAAATGAGCTCGCCTTCGGGGGATCTTCTTCCAGAGATGATCGAGAGCGAAGCGCCTCCTCCGAACTCCTCCGCTCCGGAAGCGGGCGACCCCGAAGTGTCGTCGCGGAGGGCCTCTCTGAGTCCGGTGAGGCCAGAAGATAATCCCATTGACCCCCGAAGCTCCCAGTGTCCGGCTCCCGAAGAGAGCAGAAAAAAGAGTCCGGCACCGTCTAGTGTGCGATCGGATGTTCTGAGGGAGTTGGTGGGGCGAGCGGCCATCTCAGATGAACATCGTGTGCTGATGAATACGGTGATGAAGAGAATCTCGTCCGCTGAAAGCAGATTGCATGAAGCTTTTATGAGTCTACTGACAGGCTTTGAGGTACGTAAAAGAATGTATGATAGTCCTGCACATGCTAGGTGTGCCCTGTGTAGATAGTAGCCCCTGAGACTCTGGTTGTCATCGGAAACGATGACGAACAGAGGATCATATTCCCGGGTAATAACCATACCGCCTCTATGTGCAGGTGATGTAAGCTCCGGTGGCTAGCCGGACTAGCGAGTTTGCCCATTTAGAACGGCAGTTGGATGTGGAAGACGCCGACATCGAGCTTGTTAACAAAAGGCTTGACGAGGCACAGGGTAAGTGTCATTATCTGGTAAACACCACATAGGAAGAGAAGCATGATGCCAGTATCTTTAATATGTTGTGACTGCAGATGGAGCTGCCACTGTTGAAGCCTTGCGGGCCAAACTTGCCCGATCCAAGGAACAAGCGAGGTTGGGTAATGCGGCTGCTTTGAAGGCGGCCGAAGAGTTGCAAGCCGAGAAGACCGCGCATGGCGAGAGCCGAGATAAGATGGCCAAGATGGCCATAGAATTAAAAGCTGCCGCCGACCGTTGCTGGGTTCTTGAAAAGGAAAACCAAGCGAAGGCATCGGACCTTGAGAAGGTTGCTGCGACGAGAAAAGACCTCCGCTCTGCTATGAGGGCAAAGAAGGAGGAGCTACGGGAAGCCGGGGATATTGTAGCTGGGAAATCCTTTATGCTACGGAGGAAGTTCAGAGATCCACGGTATGCCCCTCTGGATCGGCTGTGGAGTTCGGAGGATGTGTATATGGATTTGGCGGCGAGCGCTGCCGATGCGGCCAAGTACTTCCAGGGTCAGACGGACCGTGAAGTAGACCAACTATTTTGGAGAAAATTCCATTCTCCTGCGCGTCCGCTTTCATTGACTGACCAATTAGCCGAATTGGCCAAACTGAATAGGTTGTCCGGACTCGCCATGAGGTCTGTTGTGGATCAACTATGGCCGGAAAGGCCAAAACCGAACAACTATTTCAGCTTGGTGCAGCAGGTCCTTGACGTGGTTCTGCGCATTAATGCGATGAAGAGGTCGGCGTGCATAGAGGGCTCACGGATGGCCTTTGCCCGTGTTAAAGCATACTGGGCGGAGATGGATGCCACCACTGTTGCAGCGCGGGATTCGGCCATAGGTCGAATGGCTGCTGAGCACTACTTTGAAGAAGTTCTTGAGGGTGCTTGTTTGATAGAGACCCAGTGCTCAAAAAAATGTTATGTTTGAGTGATATGTAATCTCATTGTAAGCGAAATGCTTGTATAAATTTTTATAAGGCTATTTTTATAATTTTGCCTGAAAGTAATATGATGCCTCCTGGGCGGCCGTTTATGTATACATGTGTATAACCTGAAAGATTGCAGTCTTCGGCTTCAACCCCCACGCATATAATGCGGAGGTGCTCGCAAAAACATGCGTTCACACTTAACCCAACGTCTTGGTCCTATTAAGGAGGTGATAGCGGAGCGAGCGAGGCAACCGGACTATAATGCTTTAGCACTTCCACTTAGCCATAGGAGTTTGACAGTGGGGCTACTAGATAGCCCCTGGTGGCTCCGCACTCTCCCGATCCCGGGGTGCGTACATGCCTGGCCGGAAAACGGCCCTTCGTTAAGGCGGAGGAATTCTAACATTCCAATAGGTCCTCGAGTGGTTGACCAGTCTCATGCTATATCATGACAATCAGTTTTCGGCTTTCTCTACTGAGGTGCTCGTCTGGATGAACCAGGGCACAATCGCAGTAGTTCTCCTGGTACTACCTTAGCCGGCAAAGCGGAACGTAAGGCACCAAAACACAGGAGCCGGGCAAACCCAACATTTGACCAAAGACAATGATTCGGAGCTGATGCATATAAGGCCAAACTCGCGACGCCGAACACTCCCTAAGGTATTCGGTCTTTGTGGTATAAACTGGGCCTAAATAATGGCCTTTGTAAGAAGCCCCTTGTGTCCAGGTACGTGCATTGTTCTGGCGTTGCCACATGCCAAGACGTCAGCATCCTTCTCAACCGTGGATATGTATCAACAAGAGATAGTAAAAAATGTTTACGCAGGGTCTTAATCTAAAAAGAATCCTTGAAGCGGGTCCCTGCTGCACATCTGCGCCTGTGTCTCCGTTGTGCCGTTTCCTGGATGGGTGTAGCACGGTGATCGTTTGTCTGTGCGCGTTGAGCCCCTTGTATTGACAAATAGGGGTGTGACCGTTTATTCGGGATAAATAGCGGCACCGGACTTGATTAGTTGTGTCTGAGGTCTTGACGACCTATTGGATGCTTTCACTGGTCCGAGCGCCTTTAGTATGCGGCTGCCAAGGTAGCCGCACTCTCTTCGGTGCGCAGAGATCGCTTGATATTTCCGTTCACTGAAATGATGCCACATGGACCGGGCATCTTGAGTGTGAGGGAGGCGTAGTGTGGTATTGCATTAAAGCAAGCGAAAGCTTCGCGTCCGAGCAGTGCTTGATAGCCACTTTGGAACGGAGCGATGTGGAAGGTTAAATTCTCGCGACGGAAGTTATCGGGGGAGCCGAATATAACTTGTAGTAGGAGGGAGCCCGTACAACGAGCCCCTGGGCCTGGCGTTACTCCTTTAAAGGTAGTATTGCTGTGGCGAATTTTTGTTGGGTCTAGCCCCATCTCGCAGATTGTATCCTGATATATTAGGTTTAGATTGCTGCCACCGTCCATCAAGACTCGTGTGAAGTGATATCCGTCAATTACTGGGTCTAATACCAGGGCAGCCCATCCCGTGTGTCGGATACTTGCTGAGTTATCGCGATGGTCGAAAGTGATCGGTTGAGACGACCAGTGGCAGGACTTCGTGGTGACAGGCACTTGGGTACGTTTTCCTTGGAGTGCCGCGTTGTTTTTTCCCTTGATCACGTGTAACGCATTTACTGTTTTGACTTCTGGTGGAAATTTCTTTCGTTCCCCATTATCTTGCTTGGGAGGCTCGTCCTCGTCTTCACTTGGTGTATCCTCCCCCTTGTGTACGGCGTTGAGCTTGCTGGACTGCTTGAAGACCCAACATTCTCTGTGGGTATGATTAGTGGGTTTACCAGGGGTACTAAGGATCTGACATACCTGGTCCAGAATATTGTTGAGGCTGGACAGTTCATCCCTGGTGCCTTTAGAGGGCGGCTTTTGACCTGGCCGAGAGCTTTTGAATCCGGCGTGTACTGCCGTGCTCTTCGTGCTGTCTTCTTTATTCCGGCGTTTGTTATTGTTGTTGCGCCGTGATTTCCCGTTTCCATCTCTAACTTCAGATGTACTGGGGTAGCTGGTGCTACATCTGGCTAGCCAGCTGTCCTCGCCCGCGCAAAAGCGGGTCATGAGGCTTGTTAATGCTGCCATCATTCTCGGCTTGTTTTGGCCGAGGTGTCTGGCGAGCCATTCGTCACGGACACTATGCTTAAAAGCTGCCAAGGCTTCGGCGTCCGGACAGTCGACAATCTGGTTCTTTTTAGTAAGAAACCTGTTCCAAAGCTTTCGGGCTGACTCTCCGGGCTGTTGAGTTATATGACTCAGATCGTCTGCATCCGGAGGTCGGACATAAGTCCCTTGAAAATTTGCCCGAAAGGCGTCTTCGAGCTCTTCCCAACTTCCAAAGGAGCTTTCGGGGAGGCCTTTAAGCCAGTGACGAGCTGGTCCTTTGAGCTTGAGGGGTAAGTACTTAATGGCGTGGAGATCGTCTCCTCGAGCCATATGGATATGAAGGATGTAGTCCTCAATCCAGACCCTAGGGTCTGTGGTTCCGTCGTATGTCTCTATGTTTACGGGTTTGAATCCCTCTGGAAATTCATGGTCCAGCACCTCATCGGTGAAACATAGAGGGTGTGCGTGTACACCCCTGTAGCTGGGTGTACCGTGTTGTTCGGATGTTTGTTGTGTTGCATTGTATGCTGGGGCGCGCTTGCGTGGTCCATTGATGGATCTTGTTGCGCCGTCCTTTGGGTGCAAGCCCTCTCATGGGTTGCGTGTTGTATTGTGATTGGCGTTGTATGCCGCTCTGTGTTGGTAGAGGGGTCGTCTATCCGGCCAGGTGGCTGCTTTGTTATTTGGTTGTGGGGGGTCTAAGGCCTCCTCATCGAATTCAGGTAGCAGTTTCCGCTTTGGGCAGCTCTTGGAGGGGCGATTGTCGCCGTACCTCGTTGTTGTGTTGAGTATTTTACTCCATCTGATTTGGAGTGTGTCTTCTGCAGCCTTGAGCCTTTACTTCTGCTTTTTAAGACTCCTCGCGGTGGCAACAAGCCTTTTACGGGCACTCTGCTGCTTCGGGTGCCTGTCCGGCGTTATGTCGTCCGGACCATTATCCTTGATAGAATTTGTTTGTTCGGTTTGATTATCCAGATTGCCGTTGTCCGGCAGCGGTTCGCCTTGCTCCAGCGCTGGGTCTGTGTGATCGCTATTTCTGTCGAGGCGGGATTTGGGGCGGCGCTTGCGTCGCCACTTTGACTGCTTCTTGAGGGAACAAGCCTTCGGTGCGTCATTCCGCTCCTCGTCGTCATCTTTTGGTGCGTCCACCATGTATACATCATATGACGAGGTGGCTTTCCAGGGCCTAATAGGCGCTGGTTCTTCATCGCCTCCTTCATCGGCATCCATACCGTCGATGTCTTCGGAGTCGAAGTCGAGCATGTCGGTTAAATCGTCGACAGTGGCTACAAAGTGGGTGGTGGGTGGGATTTGAATTTCTTCATCGTCAGTATCCCAAACTTGTTGACCGTAGTCCAGCCAGGGCTCTCCTGATAAAGAGAGAGACTTTAGTGTCTTCATAATATCGCCGAAAGGCGAGTGCTGAAAGATGTCTGCGGCAATTAATTCCATGATCGGCGCCCAATCAGATTCGATCGGCAGGGGCGCGGAGGGTTCGGAGTCCGGCTCCTTGGAGTCACGAGTCTCATGGAGTGCGGGGCTGGTGTTCGGCTCGATTGCCATTGGGATCGCAGCCCCCGAGGCGGCGTCCAACCACCCGTCCTCGATCGGCGCAGTTGGCTCCGAATCATGCTCGTCGTGACAGTGCGGCGCGCTCGGCAGTGGCTCGAATCTGTCGAAGATCAAGTCCCCGCGGATGTCAGCCGTGTAGTTTAAACTTCCAAATCTGACCTGACGGCCAGGGGCGTAGCTTTCGATCTGCTCCAGATGGCCAAATGAATTGGCCTGCAGTGCGAAGCTGCCAAAGACGAAGATCTGTCTGGGGAGGAAGGTCTCACCCTTGACTGCATCGCTATTGATGATCGTAGGAGCCATCAAGCCTAACGGCGACGACACAGAGGAACTCTCAATGAAAGCACCAATGTCGGTGTCAAAACCGGCGGATCTCGGCTAGGGGGTCCCGAACTGTGCGTCTAGGCCGGATGGTAACAGGAGGCGAGGGACACGAAATTTTACCCAAGTTTGGGCCCTCTTGATGGAGGTAAAAGCCTACGTCCTGCTTGATTAATATTGATGATATGGGTAGTACAAGAGTAGATCTACCACGAGATCAGAGAGGCTAAACCCTAGAAGCTAGCCTATGGTATGATTGTTGTTTTGCATGTTGTCCTACGGACTAAACCCTCCGGTTTATATAGACACCGGAGAGGGTTAGGGTTACACAAAGTCGGTTACAATGGTAGGAGATCTACATATCTGTATCGCCAAGCTTGCCTTCCACGCCAAGGAAAGTCCCTTCCGGACACGGGACGAAGTCTTCAATCTTGTATCTTCATAGTCCAGGAGTCCGGCTGAAGTTATAGTCCGGCCATCCGGACACCCCCTAATCCAGGACTCACTCAGCGGCCATCCTATTAACTAAGGTAGCCTGCTTATCCAAAATTTCAGCAGTCAATTTTTCAAGACGAGCAATTTGGGATCTTAAGCCATCGAATTATTTAGACATATCATCGAGCTCTTTATTCATAAAACTCATAAAACTTTTCTATTCCTTAAGCTCGTTTCTGAAGAAATTATTATGCTCAAATTGCAAAACCATAAAACTCCTGACATTGCTTTTTATTGCCTTTAACCTTTTAAGGTGAAGATCACCAAATCTAGGTAGAGCCATTGTAACAAACAAGCAAACTAACACACAAGCAAACAAAAAGCAAATGGGCAAAAAGAGGCAAATAGAGAAGGAGAGGGAGGACAGAGAGAGAGGGCGAATAAAATGGCAAGCGTGAAGTGGGGAGAGGAAAACGAGAGGCAAATGGCAAATAATGTAATGCGGAAGATAGGGATTGTGATGGGTACTTGGCATATTGACTTTTGCGTAGACTCCCCGGCAACGGTGCCAGAAATTCTTCTTGCTACCTCTTGAGCATTGCGTTGGTTTTCCCCGAAGAGGAAGGGATGATGCAGCAAAGTAGCGTAAGTATTTCCCTCAGTTTTTGAGAACCAAGGTATCAATCCAGTAGGAGGCTATGCGCGAGTCCCTCGTACCTGCACAAAAAGAATAAATCCTTGTAACCAACGTGATAAGGGGGTTTCAATCCCTACACGGCCACTTACGAGAGTGAGATCTGATAGATATGATAAGATAATATTTTTGGTATTTTTGTGATAAAGATGCAAGGTAAAATAAAAGCAAAGTAAAAAGCAAAGGAAATAACTAAGTATTGGAAGATAAATATGATGAAGATAGACCCAGGGGCCATAGGTTTCACTAGTGGCTTCTCTCAAGAGCATAAGTATTTTACGGTGGGTGAACGAATTACTGTTGAGCAATTGACAGAATTGAGCATAGTTATGAGAATATCTAGGTAAGATCATGTATATAGGCATCACGTTCGAGACAAGTAGACCAACTCCTGCCTGCATCTACTACTATTACTCCACTCATCCACCGCTATCCAGCATGCATCTAGAGTATTAAGTTCATGAAAACAGAGTAACACCTTAAGCAAGATGACATGATGTAGAGGGATAAACTCATGCAATATGATGAAAACCCCATCTTGTTATCCTCGATGGCAACAATACAATATGTGCCTTGCCTCCCCTACTGTCACTGGGAAAGGACACCGCAAGATTGAACCCAAAGCTAAGCACTTCTCCCATTGCAAGAATGATCAATCTAGTAGGCCAAACCAAACTGATAATTCGAAGAGACTTGCAAAGATAACCAATCATACATAAAAGAATTTAGAGAAGATTCAAGTATTGTTCATAGATAGACTTGATCATAAACCCACAATTCACCGGTCTCAACAAACACACCGCAAAAAGAAGGTTACATAGAATAGATCTCCACAAGAGAGGGGGAGAACTTTGTATTGAGACGCAAAAAGAGAGAAGAAGCCATCTAGCTAATAACTATGGACCCGTAGGTCTGAGGTGAACTACTCACACTTCATCGGAGGGGCTATGGTGTTGATGTAGAAGCCCTCCATGATGGATACCCCCTCCGACGGAGCTCCGGAACAGGCCCCAAGATGGGATCTCGTGGATACAGAAAGTTGCAGTGGTGGAATTAGGGTTTTTGCTCCGTATCTGATCGTTTGGGGGTACGTAGGTATATATAGGAGGAAGGAGTATGTCGGTGGAGCAACAGGGGGCCCACAAGGGGTGGAGGGCGTGCCTGGGGGGTAGGCGCGCCCCCCTACCTCGTGGCCTCCTCCTTTGTTTCTTGACGTAGGGTCCAAGTCTCCCGGATCATGTTCGGTTAGAAAATCACGTTCCCGAAGGTTTCATTCCGTTTGGACTCCGTTTGATATGCCTTTTCTTCGAAACCCTAAAAGAGGCAAAAAACAGCAATTCTGGTTGGTCCTCCGGTTAATAGGTTAGTCCCAAAAATAATATAAAAGTGGATAATAAAGCCCAATAATGTCCAAAACAGTAGATAATATGGCATGGAGCAATCAAAAATTATAGATACGTTGGAGACGTATCATGGCCACGAGGGATTTCGAACCGGCATGATGACCATAATCACCTTCATGAATCTCTCGTAAGATCTCACAGCCCCCTTCTAGAGAAACACAATGTTGAAACGCCCCTGTGACACTGCGATGATGTAACTCTCCATTAGCAATTGTCATTGACTTAGACCGCCGGGTTATCTGCCTGGCTAAGGTTTCATCCTCAGGTAACTCGCCCCGGGTCATATAAGCCAAGTAAGTACTGTCCAATTCGGAATTACATGAAGAGCCGCCACCAACTGAGCTTCCGGGTCAGGAATAGCCAAATCCTCCACTGTAGGTAACTTGACCGACGGGTTATGCAAAACGTCAAGAAAGACATTAGGCGGCACTGGTTTACATTGAGAACCCAACCGGCTTAAAGCATCCGCCACTTCATTTCTCCTACGATCAACGTGCTCAACTTGATAGCCCTTGAAATGACCAGCAATAACGTCCACCTCCCATAGATAAGCCGCCATGAGTGGATCCTTAGAATCCCAAGTACCAGAGACTTGCTGAGCCACCAAGTCTGAGTCGCCAAAGCACCTAACCTGGCTTAAATTCATCTCCTTAGCCATCCGAAGACCGTGGAGTAATGCCTCATACTCAGCTGCATTGTTAGTACAAGGAAACATCAAACGGAGAACATAACAAAATTTATCACCTCGAGGGGAAGCAAGAATAACTCCAGCCCCCGAGCTCCCCAATTGCCTAGACCCATCAAAGTGAATAGTCCAACACGTGTTATCTGGCTTTTCCTCAGGCATCTGCAGCTCTGTCCAATCATTGAAGAAATCCACCAGCGCCTGAGACTTGATGGTTGTGCGAGGCATATATTCTAACCCGTGAGGTCCAAGATCAATATCCCACTTAGCAACCCGGCCACTTGCCTCCCTATTTTGGATGATATCTCCTAAAGGAGCAGAGCTAACCACAGGGATAGGATGACCCAGAAAATAGTGTTTAAGCTTCTGGCTGGCCAAGAACACCCCATACACAAGCTTCTGCCAGTGCTGATATCTCTGCTTTGACTCAATAAGCACCTCACTGATATAATAAACTGGCCTTTGAACCGGATACTCCTTGCCTTCTTTGTTGCTTTCCACCACAATAGCTACACTGGCAGCCCGGCTATTAGCAGCCACATATAACAACAAAGGCTCTTTATCAATAGGGCGGCAAGCACGGGCGGCTCAGCCAGCTGTTTCTTCAAATCCTCAAATGCTTCATTAGCAGCATCACTCCAGACAAAATTATTTGTCTTTTTCATCATCTGATATAGAGGGATAGCTTTCTCTCCGAACCGGCTTAACGCCGCAATATGGCCCGCCAGACGTTGCACATCATTGACAGACACCGGCTTAGCAAGAGAAGCAATGGCCTTGATTTTCTCTATATTAGCTTCAATGCCCCTGTTAGACACCAGAAAACCCAAGAGCTTGCCTGCCGGCACACCAAAAACACACTTGGCTGGGTTAAGCATCATCTTATAAACCCTGAGATTATCAAAGGTTTCCTTCAAATCATCTATCGATGTCTCTTTCTCACTACTAGGAAAAGGGCTGTAGATAGGATTGACACTAATGGCGCACTAGGGAAGTAGTGCGCCACTACTATATACTAATGGCGCACTAGTTGGTGATGCGCCATTAGTGTGGAAGACACTAATGGCGCACCAGAAAATAGGTGCGCCACTAGTGATAATTTGTTTTTCATTTTTACATACATACTAATGGCGCATCCTACCGAAGTGCGCCATTACTAGTTTTAACTAGTAATGGCGCACCAGACAGGGAGTGCGCCAGTACTGAATTTTTTTAATTCTTTTTTTTTGCAAAATTACTAATGGCGCACCGCCTCATAGTGTGCCATTACTAGTTTAAACTACTAATGGTGCACCCTGTAAAAGTGCGCCATTAGTATATTTCTTTTTTACTTTTCTGCAAAATTACTAATGGCGCACCACCTGCAGGTGCGCCATTAGTAACCAGGGTTACTAATGGCGCATTTGCAGGTGGTACGCCATTACTAACCTGGGACCCCAACAAGATATTTTGGACAGCCACACCTACCCACTCACTTTCCCCACTTCATTCCCTCCACCTCCTTCTCCAAGCTTTCGGCTGCCTCCTCCTCCTCACCTCATTTCCACCATAGATTCATCAAAATTAAGTGGTGAAATTACCTTTTTTTGATAGGTATCTTCATGATGTAGATCTACTTTTTTTCTCCCTAGCTTGCTCCAACGTAACAACGTGCACATGTACTTTTTGTGGCCTAGCTAGATCTATGCATGTTTGTTGTGTTGCATGTGTTTGTGGTGTTGCATATATGTTTGTGTTTGTAGGTACTGGTATTTGAAATGCGATAGTTGCCAATATTTTGCCGGAATGTTGATTCATTTCCGTTTCGGCGAGAATTTTGGCACTATGCATTCTTTTTGGTCCTATTTTTAGGGAAGGTCATGCCAAATTTTTTCTTGGTTCTAAAATATCGTTTTGCTCTACCCCGCAGGAGACCATGGTCCGCATGATGACTGAAGGCATCATGAATAGGTTTTTGAGCTCCGCGAAGGCCGAGATGCTTCAAAAGAACGAGATGGAGATAAGATGTCCGTGTCAAAGATGCAAGCTGAAGAGCCTTATTGCGGACCCGGATTCCGGGCAGGTGCGGGACCACCTGCTCTTGCGTGGTTTCATGGATGGCTATCGGTGACAAGGTGATGAAGATGACTATGAAGTCGTCCATGGGGGCCGGGCAAGAAATGAGGAAGGGCAACAAGACAAGTACCACCGCGGTGAGGGAGGGCGAGAAGACAAAGAATCTCCAGGACATGATCATGATGGTGATGCTGTACACAGTCATCATGTAGAAGATATCGTACATGATGATGAGAAAGATCAAGACGAAGGGCATGATCATGAAGATGAAGATGCCGGAGCAGACGATGATGGAGGCTGGGTGCAGGACCCTCATATTCAAGAGCTGCTTCTCAAGCAGACGGATAACGCAAGAGCTGCCGCCCGAGAGAAAGCCAAGCTGGATCAACTGGAGATAGACGTGGTTACTCCATTGTATGAAGGATGCAGGCCCAAGGATACCCGCCTGAAAGTAACGCTCATGGCTCTGGAGATGAAGGTAAAACACAAAATGACCAATGCATGCTTCGACAAGAACATGTCATTCAGGCACGAACGTCTTCCCAAGGGGAACAAGTGCCCGACCAGTTTCGAGGAGGCGAAGAAAATCATGTGTCCTCTGGATTTACCACATGTGAAATACCATGTGTGCATGAACAATTGCATCATTTATCGGGACGAGCACGCGGAGTCTACCATATGTCTGGTGTGCGGCGTCACTCGATACAAGAAGAGGAAGAAAGCTCCTCAAAAATCGGTGTGGTACTTTCCGATCACTCCTCGTCTGCAACGGTATTTCGCGGACCCTAAGGTAGCAAAGCTCCTGCGTTGGCACACGGATAGGGAGGAGAAGAAGCGGGAAGATGACGGAAATGATACGGAGATAAATAAAAAAGACAAGATGTTGAGTCACCCTAAGGATGCGAGCCAGTGGCAAGCGTTGAACTTCGAATACCCAGAATTTGGGAAGGATCCAAGGAACATCGTGCTGGGCACGAGCACCGATGGAGTCAATCCGTTTGGCAGCCAGAGAAGCACACATAGCACCTGGCCTGTGTTTGTGTGGATGTACAACCTTCCCCCCTGGTTGTGCATGAAGAGCAAGTACATTCACATGAGTATGCTAATTGAAGAGCCGAAACAACCAGGGAACAACATCAATATGTATCTGGGGCTGCTAAAAGAGGAGCTAGACACGCTATGAAAAATGCCAGCCAATACGTGGGACGCCGCAGAGAAATAACATTTCCCTATGAGAGCCGCACTGCTCACGACGGTGCACGACTATCTCGGTTACGGATATCTCGCGAGGCAGGTAGTCCATGGATTTTCTGGATGCATAAGGTGCATGGATGACACAACGTATCACCAGCTAGATAGAGATCCCGGGTCTTCGAAAACCGTGTTCATGGGACATCGAAGGTGGCTTCGCGATGATGACCCGTGGAGGAAACGCAAGGATCTGTTCGATGGTGAAACCGAACCCCGAAAACGCCCGTGTACGAGGAGCGGCGAGGAAATAGATGAGCTGTTGAAAAATTGGAAAGATTGCCCACTGCCAGGAAAGAAGCAAAAGGCGCCAGAGCCGGGAAAGAAGCGAAAGGCGCCAGAGCCGCTGTTGAAGGTATGGAAAACGAGGTCTGTTTTCTAGGACTTGCCGTACTGGAAGATCCACCGTGTGCCTCACAGCCTTGATGCCATGCATATCATGAAGAACGTGTGCAAGAGTCTGCTTGGTACCCTGCTTAACATGCCAGAGAGGACCAAAGATGGGCCGAAAGCAAGGGCAAACTTGAAATCAATGGGCATCAGGCAGGAGCTTCACGCTAATGATGATGATGATGATGATGATGATGATGATGAGGCCAAGCAGGACACAGAAACGACCGGAAGTGGCTACCCTGCCGCGTGCTTCACTCTAAGTCAGGAGGAGATCGAGCAGTTTTTCACCTGCCTCGTAGGAGTCAAATTTCCTTACGGTTACGCGGGGAAGATAAGCAGATACCTAGACCCAGCAAAGCAGAAGTTCAGCGGGATGAAGTCTCACGACTGTCACATGCTGATGACGCAGATACTTCCAGTTGCAATCCGTGGGATCATGGACGCGCACGTCCATGAAACGCTATTTGGCCTATGCAACTTTTTCGACGTCATCTCTCGGAAGTCTGGCGTGAGGCAACTCAGAAGGCTACAGGAAGAGATCGTGGTGATACTATGCGAGCTTGAGATGTACTTCCCGCCCGCATTCTTCGACGTTATGGTGCATCTGCTAGTCCATATCGTGGAGGATACCATCCAACTCGGGCCGACGTTCCTGCACAGCATGATGCCGTTCGAAAGGATGAATGGTGTCATCAAAGGATACGTTCGCAACATGTCACGTCCAGAGGGAAGTATAGCCAGGGGCTTTCTGACCGAAGAGTGCATCTCCTACTGCACGAATTATCTAGGCATCGAGAACCCCATTGGTCTGCCCGTCAACAGGCACCTCGGCAGGCTCGCTGGATGGGGTCACCGTGAGGGTTGCCGCGAAATGCATGTCGACTTCGAGGGTCGACTTGCCGACTTTGAAAGAGCAAACCTAGTCGCGTTACAACACATAGACGTGGTCGATCCTTGGGTGGTGGAGCACAAAACCTTTATTGAGAAGACGTACAATGACCGAGGCCAACAGAGGACGGACGGAGATATAATCAAAGAGCACAACTCATGTTTCACGCGTTGGTTCAAGCAGAAGCTTCTGTCGTACCCTTTACATGAGGATTCTTCCGGGGAAGAACAACTCATATTCGCCTTGTCACAGGGCGCCGAGCACAACCTGATGACCTATGAGGCGTGCGATATCAACGGCTACACATTCTACACCGAGAACAAGGACATGAAGAGCGATGGTTATCAGAACTCCGGGGTAACGATGGAATCCTACACCGGTAACGACAAGGACAGATACTACGGAAGGATCGAGGAGATCTGGGAGCTGAGCTACGCTGGAGAGAAGGTCCCGATGTTCTGTGTCAGATGGGCCAAGAGCGTCCTAAAGGAAGACCGGTATTTCACCACCATGGTTATACCCGAAGCCAAATCCAAGACCGCGGGCGCAAACGTCACCACGAAAAATGAGCCATGGGTACTGGCTTCCCAAGTGGACCAATGCTTCTTCATTACCGACCCGTCAAAGCCCAGTCGTGTTGTCGTGAGGAGAGGAAAAAGGAAGATCATCGGAATGGATGGAGTAGCCAATGAGCAAGACTTCGACAAGTACAGCGACCCGAAGATCGAACATGACGACGACGATAAAGTAGCAGCACACACCACAAGAAGAAGCAGGACCACCCTACCTAAAGGACGTCCGTTCCAATAGAAGAACTCCATTTGCGAAAAAGAAGGGCAAGAAGATTGTGAACAGATAGCTAGCTAAGATCGATTGTATTTAAATCGTAGTCTTCATTTCTCGATTGTATTTCATGGGCACTTTTTGATATCATGAATATTTTTAAATTTCACGGGCACTTTTTGAATTCATGAGGACACTCGATCTCGACCCCCCTCCACCGCCGCCGACGAGCACCCGGCCCCCCGCACCCTCCCCCGCTCCATCGCCGCCAACGGGCACCCCCTGCACCCTCCCCCGCTCCACCGCCGCCGCCGATGATATTTTCAAGTAACAAATTTGAACATATTTTTTAAAAAAATTATTACTGTTTTTATAAAAAAAATAATACTGTTATGATTTAAACAAGTTTGAACATATTTAAACACAAATAAATATCAAACAGCATTTAAAATGCAAAAAAAATATTGCAAAGCCTGGGAATCGAACCCAGGACCTCCTGGTGTGTGTGCTGCGTGCTGACCAGTCGGGCTAGAGGGCGGGTTCTGATGTGGATTGGGTTAGGTGCAATATACACTACTAGATATTTCATTATAACCGAGGGTCCAATGACCGTCGGATATTTTTGATCACCGTCAACTATTACTAAAACCGACGGTACACCGTCGGCCATCTCCCATCGGCCTTGCTCCGTCGGCCATTACAGTAATGGTCGACGGTACAGTCGGGTAATATTGTCACCTATGGTAGTAAGCCGACGGTGAGCCGTCGGGCATGTTATTGTGACCAGCTGGCTCATCTTAGCCCGACGACATTTATAGCCGACGGTTCCTCGTCGAGCATTTACTCTCCGACGGTTATTGCTTCCCGTCGGTTTTCAAAGTAGTCGACGGTACATTTGTCCCGCTGGACTTATTTATGACCGTGAGGAGAACCAAACCGTCAGCTCATTAGATGGCCGACAGTGTATACGGCCTTTCAGGAAACCTGTTAGCCGAGGGTGAGGAACACCACCAGAAAACCTGTTAGTCAAGGGTGAGCAAACACCGTCAATTTATAAATTCACCAACAGTCTGAAGTCCCCATTGGCATTCTCTATAACCAAGACATATTTTCCACCATAGGTCATTACTCACCCCTCGTATATTTCTTTCACCAAGGGGTGTTTCATTCCATCTCATACACAAGCACAAGGTATTGAGTTGCATCTAAATTGCATTAACCACAATTATCAAATGTCGAATGCAGAACAAAATAGTAACTGAGATAGGCCACATTTTGCATAAGATAAATTGTCCACTAAGACAAATTTGTCCATAAGATAATAAAGTGTTTCAAATATCTAACACAACTACATTTTGACATGACTTGAAGATCATTAGATTTTATAGCCAATCATCATCATCGCCATCGCCACCCCCATAGCCATAGCCATAGTCATCCTCATCTCCATAGTCATCATATTCCCCATCACCATAGTGATCATAGTGCTCATCACCATACAGATCACCCTCGCCATAGTTACCATATCCCCCATTGCCATAGTCGTCGTCCTCATCATCATTTCCATGACTCGTACTGCCTCCAGTCCTGCTTCCCATTCCCTAAGTAATGACAAGACTAGTTGTCAGTATAATGTAGCTAAAATTTAAGTGACCTACAGGGATCAAACTTAATTGTTCTAATTGACAGGTTATCTGCGAACTGCTATATGACAGCATGATTATCCAACAATATGATGCCTATTCACATTTCGTTCCTTCACATGAAATTTTCAGAGGAAACATGAATCAGCAGGAACACATTCCATACACATTTACCAAGTACTGTGCATATCTATCTGCAACCCCATTATCAACAGTGTTTACATTTCCCAGTCACATGACAAAGCCGAATTAGTAAACTAACAGACCGCTATTGGCTAGTTTGGGCATATAGTAAACTAATTAAGAATGGCATGTACAAAGAGCATAAACTAGCAGCATGTGCCCCAAGGTGAAATAATATTTGCATGTATATGTATTATAATTGAAATGCATATGTACAGAGTCTTTATCGAACATGGTACAATGCTTAGATAAAGGAAGAGTATCCGTAAGAAAAATATTCCGGATGGTTAGCCTAAATGCTTTCATGTCTACTAATTCGTTCCCTGCGACCTCAATAAATTATACATGAAGTACAAATAAATTATTGGTCATACTATCATATTTTTCCTATTAATGATTTTTTAATTAACATGGTTCAGTTTATCTAGTTTTGCACATAAGAAATGATAGCGAATTTAGATATGCAAGCAAACAAGGCATATGTACAGAGATACAAGCAAACAAGGCATATGTACAGATAAACAAGCATGACAACTGTAGGCTATCAAGTGTGGTCTTCACTACATTTTTTTCTCATAGATGTGCAGATAAACTTGTCCTATCAACCATCAAGTATTTACATGCAGCATCAGTCATTTCTCTTGGGTGATATAATCCTTTAGAGGAATGCGCCAATATAGTTAACCATGCATTTCTTTTCTAAATCTGTAATTAAAATATATGAAGGATCTACATCTGCTGCTACTTTCCATGACCAAAAATACTGCACCTGACTTGCACACACAAATTCTCTCTTGATGTGCTAATACATATGCAAAGACAAACACATAAATGGTGGAACAAGGAGAGGTAATCCCCAGACTTGCGAGCACGACGACAATGAACTAACCTTTTCGGTTTGGTGTTGAGGCACATCACCTCGTCCAATTTGAAATCCGCCTTCAGAATATGATGGAGACTATGTATCATACACAAAAGAAACATTACTTAATGGGTTCAATTGCTGAAAGCCTACAATTCAGATGGGTATAACTTACCAAGTCATCTGTTGCTGATTGCATTATGCCATCAAAGTCGACTCCCCCTTTCTCAGCCAAAGACTACAAACATCAGCATGTCAGCACATACCTATTCACTCAGACTCTAATTTACAAGAGAAGATAATATTACCTGAACAACAAGCTCAATGCCTCGAAGACGCTTGATCTCCTGCTTCAAATATTTGTTTTCTCTTTCTAGACGCTCCTCCTTAGCAGATTGCACCGGCTGTGAGGCCATCACCCTTTTAGACTTAAACTTCGCCTTCTCTGCTTTGCTAAACAACTCATTAGCAATTCCCAGCCTGCCATGTGGCATTCTGCCTGCTGCTTCGTAGATGATTTGTCTATCTAAATCCGGGTGCTCCTCTTCCCAATTTTCTCCATGAGGATGCCGCCGCCACACCATCCTTGCTTGAACAGGCTGGTTTTCAAAACCACCCCAACCATAGGGCCGATTGACTTGTCGGAGAAGGATCTGAAGAATCTTTATTCAGCGCCGTCATTGCCGCCGCCGAAGCCAAGACGATGAGCAACCTAAAAACAAAGCTACTTTAACCTAAAACTATTCCACACACACACACACGGAGAGAGAGAGAGAGAGAGAGATCCGGCGACCCCCCTAGCACCAACGATCGAGATCGTCGGCAGAGGGGAGCCGCCGTCGAACTCTCTTTGGGAGAGACGCTAGCGAGATAGCCCTTTTTCTTCACGAGGAAGAAAGAATGACCACTGCTTAATGGTTGATTTGTTGTGTTTGTGGTGTCTCATAAGGATTGTACGTAGAGAATCATATGTATATATATATATATATAATGACTCTTTTTTTAGTTTTGAAATATGGAACTCGGGCTTGTAAGTCACGATAGTACTAGTACTTCATGACCAGCCATACGTGTTTACTAAGGACCTAAAATGGTGATGAAAAATATGAACGGGTTCATATTGTACAAACATAGCCTCACCGATGCAGGGGACGGCAGCACTTTGAAACGGTAAGGCCCCTGTTGCTCCATGTGGCAGACTCTTTGTACAAAAGGTGATACCTCCCTTTTACTTTCTTGGTTGGGAGGAAAAAGAATGGTCGCACTACTTCGGACAAAAAGGATCATTTGTACGTATAGTATCGTATGCATAGCATTCCACTTCCTTAATTTTAAAATACAACACTCATCCTCGTTATAATTCAAGATGTAATTAATACTTCACGACACATTTGCATTTAATTAATAATATACATGAAGGTCGGGGTCCTTCTAGACAAAGTTGCATTTATTAGAAAAACTAAAGATACGTGCAAGGCAAAAGTTACAGAAGTACATGACCAAGAAATTATCAAACTAGGACTTTAATTAGTAAGTGCAATTTTTTTAAACATCATATTTGTATTATCATGTACCAATTTTTTAAGCATCCTATATATTAATTGTGAAAAAGAACATAATGCACTCGCTTACAATAGCAATGCTAGATGTTAGTTCTTGGAATCTTCTTATACTGAATTATCTGGAATATAACATCGGTCATTCTACATATGTTGTCCATTGAAACATATCGTCGAGAGGGAAAGTCAAATGCCGGTTATCACTATACACCATCGGGTATTTTCTCAAATAACCAAGAGGCACATATCTACCGCCGGCCATGTCCTCTCATAGGTGAGAGTTTTGTTTTCACCTTCGGCTATTAAATTTCATCGTCGGGCATTACATGTAATCCCCGTGAGTGTGGCAAAAACCGTCGGGCATTACATGTAATACCCGAGGGTGTACCAAAAACCGCGGGGCATTACAATTAACCGTCGGGCATTACATGTAATCCTCGTGGGTGTAGGGAAACCCATCGGGCATTACGTGTAATCCCCGTGGGTGTAGGGAAACCCGTCGGGCATTACATGTAATCCCCGTGGGTGTAGGAAAAACCGTCGGGCATTACATGTAATCCCCGTGGGTGTAGGAAAAACCGTCGGGCATTACATGTAATCCCCGTGGGTGTAGGAAAAACCGTCGGGCTTTACGATGAACCATCAGGCATTAAGTTGGATATCCGAGGGGTGAATTTTCACCGTCGGACATTCTAGTATACCGTCGGGTATTAGTGGTAATACTCGTGAGTTGACAGTAACCGTCGGCCATTATAACTACCGTCGGCTATTACTGTAATACCCGACGGTCCGTCGGCTATTAGATTTCACCGTCGAAAATATGGGGATTTCTAGTAGTGATAACCTGTGCTCGAACTGTAATAAAAAACATTCTAATGGCGCACCGCTGCGGGGTGCACCATTGCTATCTAAAAAAAGAATTATAATGGCGTACCAAGGTGTGGTGCGCCATTAGTATGCTTCCCCCTAGCTATCCTCCCTCTCCCTCGCCAGATCCCCTTCGACCCTCTATCCCTCGCCACCAGATCCACCCGCGCACTGCCCCGAGCCACGACGTTGCCGCCCCGACCCTGACCGGACTCCACCCCCGCCGCCCCCGCGCCCCCACCCCCGCCGCCCCGACCCTCGCCGGACTCCACACCCCCG
>NC_041390.1:62531858-62544844 GCF_002162155.2 Triticum dicoccoides | reverse complement strand
AGAGAGACCACCCCTCGCCCGATTCCCCCTCTTTCCCCATCGAGCCGCCTCCTCCTCGGCTCGTACTCGAGCGCGAGAGCTCGTGCGGTGACTGCGCTCGTCGTCGTCATTGTCGCGGCCACCGTCGTCCCCACGCCAAGATAGTGTGTCCCCCGGCTTCAGCGTCGTCTTCCACGTCGTCTACAAGTCCAGATCAAGCCAGGGCACCGCCGAACGACGGGATCGAGATCGTCTTCTCCTTCTGCTGTCGTCGATTTCGCCTTGATCTGCGCCGCCTCGACCGCCCCCGACCTCGCCGAGTTTGCCTACGCCCCCTGTGTGAGCCCATCCGTCGATCCCCTTCTTCCTTCACGTGGATCCATCGCCGTAGACGCTGCTGCCCGCCTAACCCGAGCTCGCTCCGCCCCCGCGCCCTCTGGCCGCTTCGCCCGCGTCCTCCTGCAGTCACCTGCACCCGTCACCGCTGCTGCTCTATTGTCGCCGCCTGTTGCTAGTTGCACCGCAGCCGCTGCTTGCTAATGTTGCTAGCGCTGCAGCTACTGGCGGTCATGGCCATGGCCATGGCTGTGTGCTTTGTGTGCGTGTGTGTACAAAGCCGTATGGACTTTGTGTGCGTGTGTGTACAAAGCCTGTATTGATGATGCTAAACAGAGATAGGAGTAGTAGTGGTGGCTATCTAGTTGGACTACTACTGCTAGGACTTGCTCCAGATTTTAGGATTTCTTTTCTTTTAGGATTTATTTTCTTCTAGGACTAGGTTTTTATTATTTTTCTATTGTGATTGTTTTTTGAGCTCTTTCTTTTTCATTTCCTACTATCCTTATCCTAATTATCTTAAATTGTTATGATGTGTGTAACAAGATTAGATCTTGGATTTGCTAGTGGACTTTGGGAGTTTCTTAGCCAGCTTGGTGACTCCATATTTTTCACTATTTCAGCAAGTCTTTTGTAAGCATTAAACTTTCAGCACTACATTTCTATCTTATGTGTACATCTATTTGCTTCCAATTGCTATATATGTATTGTTGTTACTAAAAATGATGAAGCTCCTGTCAATTGCTATACATATATATGTGTATGATGATCCTCCTTTCCTGCAGTAGTATAACTAGGATATAAAGCACATTGAACTAAAAATCTTGTATGGTGCCTAAACTACAATGATTCAGGAACATCAGATGACATAGCATGTGGATATTGACATAGGATGAGTAGATTAATAAGTGAGCCAAAAGTGATGGACAAACCTCATGCTAGGAATTCTCGAGGGTTGCAGTACATGGAATGCATTTGAAAATGCAGCCAAAACCTGATATATACCAAAAAATTGTATAGAAATATGCTGAATTTTCTGCTCTGATTGTTGCTCAAAGAAATTTAGCAGAACAATGGGGTCCTGGGAGACGCCACTGCTGCTTGAGGCCCTTGAGAGGCCCTTCGTGTCGTGATGATTTTGCAGGTACCCCGAGAGGCCCTTGAGTTTGCCGGAATGTCGATTAACTTTCGTTCCGGCAAATTCGGGTACTCCATATGTCCTATTTTCAGCAAAGGTCATGCTGAAATTTTCCGTGAATTTTAGCATGACTTTGCTAAAAATCGGACATATGAGGTACTTGCTACTAATGCATGGGTCGGGGTATCTTAGTACTTAATTAAGTAGGATCAACTGCCCCTTTATTCTTGCTGCATTAAACCATAGGTGGCAATAGAGCCAAGTGATTAGGCCCAACTTAGAAATTCTCCTCAGCATCGATAAACCCTAGATGATAAACCCAACATAGGTGGCAATAGAGCCAACTGATTAGTGCCAAGTGATTAGGCCCAACCTAGGGTGCCTCGGCATCGATAAACCCTAAATGATGAAAACTTAGCATTTAGGGTGCCTCGGCGTCGACAAACCCTAAATGATGAAACCTTGGCTTTTAGGGTGCCTCGGTATCGATGAGAACCTAAATGATGTACGCTTAGGCTTTTAGGGTGCCTCGGCGTCGACAAACCCTAAATGATAAAAGCTTAGCTTTTAGGATGCCTCGGTGTCGACAAACCCTAAATGATGAGACCATGATCTTGTTCCTTGACAATAACCAACTTTTTGACCAAACTTTTTTCCTATTTAGAGCGAAACATGGCCCACAATGATGAGGCCGGCGGTTCGTGCGGCAAGCAATTCTGGGAGCTGTCCCAGGAGTTGGAGGAAGAACCTCACCACTATGAGGACGCCGCGGAAGACACCGATCCTGACTACACAACCCCTAGTGGCGTCGGGGATGACACCACTGATGATGGCGCCGCGGATGCCACCACTGATGATGGCGGCGCAGGCACAGATGGCAGCCAACCGAAGAGGCAACGGAAGGACCAGCGCCCGAACGTGATTGGCGCCGTCAGGGAGGAATTTACTGAAGTGAACTCCGACGGGCATCCGACGGCGCCCAAACACATAGTCAAGGGGTACTCGATTCAGCTCGGGTGCATTCTCCGGAGCACTGCCTCGATCAACACCGAGAACCTAAGGCATAAGGACTGAGGGAATTTGCACAACCTCCTCTTCACGAAGCTGCAGGAACGATACAAGTTCCTCGTTGAGTTCGCAAACACATGCCTCTCAGGTAATAAAGTGAACGGTGTCGCCCTCACGACGATGAACACGGCCCTGTCTACTTGGAAAAGCACGGTGAAGGCAATGATTGACAAAGGTGATAGTTATGAGAAGATCAAGGTGAAATATCCTTTGATGAGCGAAGATGACTACAAGGAGTTCAAGATCAAGTGCGAGAGCCCCGCAACCTCCGAATCAAGTCAGTGGGGGAAAGAAATGCGGCAGTTGAACATAGGGGTCCACCAACTCGGTCCCGGCGGTTACAGAGTGGCGGAGCCTGTATGGGACAAGGAGGACGCGGAGCGTGCCGAGCAAGGCCTACTGCCCCGCTTCGAGAAATACAGTGACAAGCAGACCAGGAACTTTCTCAGGGCCTGGTACAAGGAGGACCCGGTAACAAAGGAGCTTACCACGGATCCGAAGACCAAGGAGCTTGAGCTTGTTCTGGTAAGGAATACACCCCCGCGTAATTAGCTCCATATGGTTGCATTCTAATTAATCCCCAATATTTCTAAATGGTTCACGTTCCTTCCGCAGGACAAAGAAAGCAGTAGCACGGGGTCGTCTCAGAGCTCCCCTTTCGACACCCCTTTGAATAGGGCATTGAACGTAATGAAAAACAGGGATAAGCTCAATAAGCCGATGTCAGCTGGTCGTGTGGCCGGCAAAGGCTTGTCCACAAAATGGTAATCATACGAAAGGAGAAAAAGACCAGCTCGGAAAGCCAGTCGCGCGAGGTTGAAGCACTCAAGGCGCAAGTGGCGCGGATTCCGGAGATGGTCCAAGAGCAAGTGCAACAACAACTGGGATCGACGCTTACTGGCATTATGCCTACCTTGATTCATGGGATAACGACGTGGATTGCGGGTGGCCAACAGGGGCCGCCCCCGATTCCCAGCTTCATGGCCAGCAACTCACACAACGCGCAGGCGGCGCCATTGGTGTCTCCGGCGGTGGCGGTATTGGTGTCTATGGCGGCGGCACCATTGGTGTCTCCGGCGGCGGCGCCATTGGTGTCTTCGACGCCGGCATTGGAGCTTAATGCACCCGGGTGTATGCCGGCCGGCACCTCGCCAGCAAGCGGCCCCTCCGTCAGTTGCACGCCCGCCGTTGGCGGTGCCTCGACATTAGCCGAGCTCGACGACATCATGGTAACTAAGCCTCTCAACCAAGGACTTCATCTCCTTGCCTTTGACTGGGCATCCCTGACGCCCTACATGTTTTCGCAGGCCGCCGCCAACGTTCCTTGCACTCTCCTGCACTTCGTGGGCGGCGAGTTGGTCGATGTCGCCAAGGGCAGAATCGTTCAACCGGGCAACCCCATGTTCCACGGTAATCCAATGCCACCCACAATGTATAGGGTTGAAGTGGTTCGGGTGCTGCCAGGCTGCGACGAGTTGTTACCTCCGATTCGACCCGCTGGGGCCGACGAAGAAGATGAGATGACCCTCAGCGCCTGCGTAAGCTGGCCCCTGCTTTGGCCGAAGAGCCAGATTCGTTTGGGGGAGGGGGACACCACCCCACAAACAAGACCGCCAGTCGTGCCAGTGCCAAGCCATGGCAAGAACGCCGCAACGCTACCGGACATGCCGGACATCCCTATGGCACAGGATCCGGACATGCATATGGCACAGGATCCGGACAACGACGACAACGACGATGGTACATTTACCAACGTCGATAAGTACTTTGCCGAACATGGGTACGGTGACGAGTTCTGGCCTCCTTCTCAAGAACCCAAACAAGACAACCGCAATCTAGCTGGTACGGCGGAGAAACCCAATTGCAATAGGCATCGTCTGGCATTCAGTTCTCTGGAGACGCCTCCAGCTGCCGCCTTCACCGAGCCTCAGATAGTGGAGGTGCCAAATATTATCAGCCCCAACACGCTCAAGAAGGCGGTCTGTGAGCAGAACTCGGTCCCATTATAGCAGATCAAGAAGAAGGGCCGGAAACGGCCGACTAAATAGGCCGCTGGTGCGAGCCAGCCGGCATCGAGTACGATCCGTGCTCAGGACGGCCCACCTTCACCTAAGGATATCTCGAGGAGGGTGCATGTGGCAGGTAGGGTGATGCTACCGACAAATATGCTCAATGCTGCAACCGGTGCTATGCGGAGTCTGCACGACAGTGTTCTTTCTTTGGAGAAGCGGCGTCTTAGAGAGAATAATGTGGCATACCCGGTTTTCGTGGCCAAGGTGCCAGAGGGCAAGGGCTTTGTGGATGGCGCCATCGGGGGTACGATCGTCCTGCGGTTTGATGACATCTTTGCTATGTTCAACCTTCATCCGCTGTACTACACCTTCATTCGGTTGTCTTCGCTGAGTATGGAGATGCGGATCATTAGAGACAAGACCCCGGACATCGTGATCGTCGACCCCTTCTACATGTGTGCCAAGCTCTTGAGCAGCGCTGGGGACCACCAAGTCGCGAGTTCACACCTCGAAGACGTCATTCTGGCAAACCCAGATAAGGATAACTTCCTTGTGCCTTACTTTCCTGAGTAAGTCATCCCTTAACCGCCCCGTAACATATGATTTCTTAGATTTCGATCGTTCTTTTTTTCTAACATTCCGTGTTCTGTGCAGTGACACACATTGCACACTCATCTTCTTAAGCCCGAAATATTCCATGGCCACGTATTTCGACCCGAACCGTAACTCCAAGATAGACTACACAAATATCAAGAAAGTTCTTGATGATGTTCTCCCTGGCTACGCCAAATCTGGAGGCACCTTCATCAGGGCAGTTCATAAGTACGGCAAGCATGTGTTCTCCCACAATACGATGTTCTGCTGCGTCAAGCAGCCGCCTGGCGGTCAGAAGGATGCCTACTACGCCCTCCATCACATGCGGGCGATCATAAGGGACCATCATCACCTTCTGCTACCAAATAATCTCAAAGATTGGGCCGCAAGCCGTCGGCAATCCAGGGCGTGGACATCAAACAAGAATTCTTTCGCATGCAGTCGGAGTTTGCGGACATCATCCATCAAGATGTCCTTCATACCTCGGGGCAGTTCTTCCTTAGATATCAACCGTCCAACATTGAGATAGACAGAATGCTACAAATGCAGGCTGACAACGCCCGCGATTTCATGACCATCACAACAGACGGCGGCTTCATCCACGCTCCTGTCCATGAGGCGAGTCGAAAGTAGTGATGTGTAGTTCTAAAACATTGATTGGCTCATGATGTAATTAAACTTTAATGAATTGTATGTCTCTTTGGTTTGGACAGTCGTTCAACTTAGATGTAATCGATTCTATTTATTAGTAGGACAATGAATCGTGCTATTAATGTCTTGCTTTTCTCTTCCGATCCTTTTGTTACATACTTATATATTGCTTATGTATGTATTTTCTGTTGTTTGGCTTGTGCAAAGTGATGCCGTCGTATGTCGTGTACAAGGGTAAGGTTCCCGGAGTCTACGACGACTGGGAGGAGTGTCGGAGACAGGTTCACCGTTTCAGCGGTACCAGTTACAAAGGGTACACCACTAGGGCGGAGGCCGAATCTAGCGGGAGAGAGGAGGGAGCGTTGGAGGAACCAGATGAAGACCAGTTTGATCGCGATGATGCTCATCATGATGACCGCAGCTCTCTTCTATGTGATGGTAGTTTAGATGATTGATATCGACTTGTAATGTGAAGACAAACTCGATACTCGCAGTCTTGAGACTTGTAATGTTTTATCTTTGTTCGGTCTTTTGAATTCGGAGACTAATATGATGAATTGTATTCGGAGACTAATCTTCTATTGTATTTGATGAATCTGCTGTTGCTGTGTGCTACTGTCTATATTCTGTCAAATAATATATTTTGTAACCTGTGCAAAAATCAGAGAAGTAAAAAAAAACAAATATTCATACTAATGGCGCATTACCACAAGGTGCGCCATTAGTATGCCAAAGGATACTAATGGCGCAGCAAGACAGAGTGCGCCATTAGTATGCCAAGTATACTAATGGCGCATCTATCCGCAGTGCGCCATTAGTGTGCCAAAGCACATGGTTAAATATGGCCCCTCGGAGGCATACTAATGGTGCATGGTGTTATATACTAATGGCGCACTGGGTGGTGCGCCATTAGTATACCAGATACTAATGGCGCACCAGTGGTGCGCCATTAGTAAAAATACTAGTGGCGTGATACTAATGGCACACCAGTGATGCGCCATTAGTAGGCAAAACTGGTGCATCATTAGTTGGCCTTTTCCTAGTAGTGTCTCTCTGGATTTTACCACAATGTCATCCAAATAAGAATGAACATTATGCCCAATTTGATTATGAAGGCAATTTTGCACACATCTTTGATAAGTCGCCTGGGCACTCTTGAGCCCAAAAGGCATAGACACATAGCAGAAGGCTCCAAATGGAGTTATGAAAGTTGTCTTATGCTAGTCCTTAACTGCCATCTTGATCTGATGATAACCAGAATAAGCATCCAGAAAACTCAAACGCTCACAACTCGCCGTAGCATCAATAATCTGATCAATACGAGGGAGAGCAAAAGGATCAGCCGGACAAGCCTTATTAAAATCTGTGTAGTCCACACACATACGCCAAGTGTCGTTCTTATTAAGTACCAGCACCGGGTTAGCCAACCACTCAGGATGAAAAACTTCAATGATAAACCAAGCTGCCAAGAGCCGGGCTACCTCCTCTCCGATGGCCTTCCGTCTATCCTCATTAAAACGGCGAAGGGACCGTTTGACCGGTTTAAACTTTGGATCAATGTTAAGAGTGTGCTCAGCGAGTTCTCTCGGTACACCCGGCATGTCTGAAGGATTCCATGCAAAGATGTCCCGGTTCTCATAGATGAACTCGATGAGCGCGCTTTCCTATTTCGGATCCAGCTTAGCACTGATGCTGAACTGCTTGGATGAGTCGCCAGGAACAAAATCAGCCATCTTGGTATCATCTACTGATTTAAATTTTACAACCGGATCATGCTCGGTTGTTGGCTTTTTCAAAGATGTCATATCTGCCTGGTCAACATTTTCCTTGTAAAATTTTAACTCCTTCATTGCACAAACCGACTCAGTGTAAGCCTCATCCCCTTCTTCACATTCCAGAGCTATCTTACGACTCCCATGCACTATAATGGTTCCTTTGTGACCCGGCATCCTGAGCTGCAGATACACATAACACGGTCGCGCCATGAACTTGGCATAAGCCAGCCGTCCGAACAGAGCGTGATACGGGCTGTGGATCTTGACCACTTCAAAGGTCAACGTAGATCTATGTTACCAACTGGATATGCCGACTTACCAGGCACCACGCCATCGAAAACAGTGCACTGGTAGAAAAAGGGCCTATAGTCCCGGTTCGTAAGGGCCTTTAGTCCCGGTTCCTGAACCGGGACTAAAGTTTCGTTACTAATGCCCTGTACCTTTAGTCCCGGTTCAATCCAGAACCGGGACTGATGGGCCTCCACGTGGGCAGTGCGCAGAGCCCAGGCAGGAGACCCTTTGGTCCCGGTTGGTGGCACCAACTGGGACCAATAGGCATCCACTCGTCAGCATTTCTGTGGCTGGGGTTTTTGTTTTTTTTGAAAGGGGGGGAGGTGGGGGTTTTGGGGGGTTAAGTTAGGTGTTTCATATATTGTGTTAGCTAGCTATAATTAATAGAGAGAAGTGTCCTCTCTTACGTCCGTGCTTGGTCGACGCTACGTACTATACATACGTATAGAGAGGACTAGACATGCTAGTTAGCTAGTAAGCAAACGAAGGAAATAGAAGATCGTCATGAAAATATATGCATACAGAGAGAAGTGATATCGACCACCTCTCCTTCTCCGAGAGATTGGTCGAACAACAAGTTTTCGTATATCTATCCGACACTACCGGCTACATATATACAATAATTATCTCTTACAAATATAATCATACGGACTCATGGTCCACATAGTATTCTCCGTCTTCAGCGATCACTTGGTCAAGAAAGAATGCCGCCAATTCCTCTTGAATTGCTCGCGTGCGAGCTAGTGCTAGGAGTTCATCCCGCTTCCGAAACATCTAATTTGAAGAAGGGGGTCAATACATATATATATATATGAATAAATGAAACTCAATACAAATGATGGTAATAAAATAAAATTGTGAATGTTGTTATTTACGTACTTCATATTGTTCGTCAGAGTACCCGCCCCACTCATAGGTCGTGTGGCGGATGGACTCGCAGACGTAGTATCCACAGAAATCATTCCCTTTTTCCTGCCACAACCACTTTACAAGAAATAGAGGTCAATCAAACTGATAAGCAAGAATGCTAAATGGTATTGATGAAACTAGCGCTTGAATCACTAGGAGATGCGCGGAACATGCTACTATAGTACTTACTTTCGTGTGTCTAAATTCCAGCTCCTTCGGCAGTCCCGAAACTGTTCTGGTGAATTCTGCCGGACAAAGAAAACAATTACTTGATATCAGGAAATGAACAAAGTTGCTGATATGGTGGATAATGATCGATTTAACTTACTTCTTGAGGATTTCAGTCATGTCCGCATACTCCTGGGGATCTTTTCGTTTAGAGTCCAAGACGGTTACTACTCCCTGCTCAAGCCTAATCTCTAGGAGAATATAGTGGAAACTGCACACGCATGCATAACTCATCAGTTACATTACTATAACCTGGACTAATATATTAGGGAAACCGAATATGCACAAGACAGTAACACTCACTTGAAGTTGTAAGGAAAGAGTATTATATCTTTGTTTTCATTTTTTTTTTGAATGATCATAGCAAGTTGGCCTCGGTATCTCCGGGACGATGTTGAACCTTAGTTGCATCTATGACATATGTGTTAACGAACCCAATATCACCGATTTGTCTTTTCTTCAATTTGGCGATCTTCATTCTGCATAATATAGTGAGGATAATTATAAATACATGCAATGAAAGAGATCAGCTATATAGAGAGACTTAATGACAGAAGTAGTAGTACTTACAGACAGTAGCAGGAGATCGTTGTTTTATCGAGGGCCAAGTGATTAAAAAACTGATAGAACTCCTCAAATGGAATAGGCAACAGTTCAATTCCAACGAGGTCATGCTCCGGTTTAACTCTCGCATACAAAGTACTCCTCCCCCCAGACTCTCTGCAGATTTTCAAGTACCAATCATGTAATCTTCGCATCATCGTTGTTAAAGATTTTTCATCTTTGATGAGAGGCTTCCCGTACTCGTATCTGTGTATCTGCACCTCCATGGTATCATAATGTACATTGTCGGGCAGGTAATCGTCAACATTGCCATAACCGGGCACCATCCTCGGATCGACGATGTCGCTAGGCACCTTGAGGGGGGGCACGATTGCTTCGCTTGTTCGCCGAGCTAGGCAATTTGTTTCCCAGCTGCTCGTCGTTCATTCAGCCTTTGATCACTGACTATACTTCCTGACCGCTCCGCTTCGGCCCATGTCTTTGCAATAATGCACTCATAGTTGCCTTTCGGCGGAGACTTGGGTGGTTTTGCCAGGGCAGCCAGAGTGCGCTTCACTTTCACCGGATCTACCTTCTCCTCCGGAGGTGGATGTCTCTTTGCTCTCAACCCTTGAAACCAGTCATCCACTTCGGTTCGCGCGATCTCGGCATTCTCCTCTGGGGTCCTCTCATATGGTAACTTCTCTGGAGTCTTCAGAGAAGGACCGAATCTGTATGTCCTCCCGCGTCTGGTTGTACTGCTAGACGCCGACCGAGCATACGGAGCGGTTGTCTTCTTTACTTGCTTACGAGGCGGAGGAGAAGGACTACGACGCGCCAGAGCAGCTGGAGCGGCGGCAGGTCTCTTCCACCCTTGCTGACGAGGCGGAGAAGGCGGAGGCTGGCTGCTTGGGCGCGTCGGCGCAGGCGGAGAAGGAGGCGGAGTGCCGCCACGCGCCGGAGAAGGAGCCGGCCGAGGGCCCTTATCGTCACTCACCGGAGGAGGAGGCGGTGGAGGAGGCGGAGTGCCGTGACTCGCCGGAGGAGGAGGAGGAGGCGGATGCGTCCAGTTCGGAAGGTTGATGAGCTCCTTCCGCCATAGGCATGGAGTCTTCAGAGCAGACCCTAGCCGAGTCTCCCCTTCACCGGTAGGGTGGTCAAGATGGAGGTCCTCAAATCCCTCCGTTTTTTGATCCACCATCACCCTAGCATATCCTTCTGGAATCGGCCGGCAGTGAAAAGTTGCACCGGGTTCAGTAGGATAAACAGAGCCAACAGCCGCCTTGACCTTCAAATTCATCCATTGCATCATAAGGTGGCAATTTTGGGACTCCGTGATAGCATCCACGAGATAGCTGGCAGGAGCCATCAAGGCATGCTCCGGCTGAAGCAGCTCGGTGGAAGCCATGCTGCTCCTGCGCTGAGATGGCGGGGTAGCTTCGGGGGAGGCTTCGGCAGTACGTTTGCTGCGATTTGCTTCTCGTTCCTCTATCGCGTCTACCCTTGCTTGCAGCGCCTGCATTTGGGTCTGCTGCTCTTTTTTCCTCCTCTCATGAGATTTGTAACCGCCTGCGTCCGGAAACCCAACCTTCCATGGAATGGAGCCTGGCGTGCCTCGTGTCCGTCCAGGGTGCTCAGGATTCCCGAGGGCCATTGTGAGCTCGTCGTTCTCTCTGTCTGGAAAGAACTTCCCTTGCTGCGCTGCTTCGATATACTGCTTAAGCTTCCTGACTGGTATGTCCATTTGATTGTTTGTCCAAATGCACTTCCCTATTACAGGGTCCAAGGTTCCGCCAGCCCCGAAGAACCAAGCCCGGCAACGGTCTGGCCAGCTAATTGTCTCTGGTTCGATCCCTTTATCAACCAGATCATTCTCAGTCTTGGCCCACTTAGGCCGGGCTAAGAGGTAGCCACCTGACCCCATGCGATGGTGAAGCATCTTCTTTGCAGCATTTTGCTTGTTTGTCACCGACATCTTCTTACTCTTTTTCGATGTCTTGTGGGCCACAAATGCGGGCCAGTGATCTCTGATCTTCTCATATCTGCCCTTGAATTCTGGTGTCTCATTATTTTCGACAAACTTATTCAGCTCTTTCTTCCACCTCCTGAATAATTCTGCCATCCTCTTAAGAGCAAAAGACTTGATTAATTTCTCTTTAACTGGGTTCTCTGGATTATCCTTTGGCGGTAGGGTGAAATTTGACTTCAGCTCAGTCCAAAGATCATTTTTCTGCATATCATTGACATAAGACACCTCAGGGTCTTCTGTATCCGGCTTAAACCATTGTTGGATGCTTATCGGGATCTTGTCCCTAACCAGAACCCCGCACTAAGCAACAAATGCGCTCTTTGTCCGGAGGGGTTCAATCGGTTGGCCGTCGGGCGCGATTGCTATGATCTCAAACTTTTCATCCGAGCTCAACTTTTTCTTCAGGCCTCGTCTCTTTACCGAAGTTGTGCTCGATCCGGAGGGCAAGAAAAAAGAACAAAGACTTAATTAATATGTGTACATACCAAAACAATGAATGCATCAATCAGCTAGTCAGCACAGGCTTAACTAATATATATACCTGGCCGGACTCGGTTCGATCACCGGAGCCGTCATCACGGTCTCCTTCTTGCACCGGCATTGGGTCACCGGAGCCGTCCTCATGTTCTTCTTCTTGCACCGGCATTAGGTCCGTAGCCAGCTTGTTCACCCTCTCCTTCCAGACTATCGGTTTCATTGAGAAACAACGAGACGGCATCACTTCCTTCTGCGATTATGTCCCTCAACAACGCTTCTTTTGCTTCGTCTAGGGCGGTGTCCATAGTTTCTACAAATATTTACAACATGGCAATTATTATTCAAACATGACAGGGCTTCTTTTGCTTCCTCGCTAGTTGAGAGGGCTCGGGAGTGGTTTATAAGCGCTGCTGCGCCCACCCTCCCGAGCTCCTCTCAATTGCAGGCTTTCGGGGCTAATCTGTCATTGCAATGCCCGTGGGCCTACTGGGCCCGCTGCGGGCCTGAATCCTGGCCCATGGTAGGGTTTCTAGTCGTATTCAGGCCGTGGTGGCCCAGTAGGTGGCATTTTTTTTGTTTTTTGTTGCTTTATTTATTTTCTTTTGTTTTTTGCTTTATTTTTTAATTCTTTATGCTTTTAGTTTTAGAAAAATTATAAATTTTTTGTTAATGCCATTAGTTTTCAAATTTGAAAATAATTTTTTAGTTTTTTTGTTTTCTTTCTTGCTTTATTTATTTTATTTTGTGATTAACTTTACTATAAAAATAGTTTTTTTCCTGTTTTTTTGATTTGTTTTTTGCATTATTTATTTTATTTTGATTTTTTGCTTTAATTTTTAATTCTGATGCTTTTAGGTTAGCAAAATTATGTACTTTCTGTTAGTGCCATTAGTTTTACAAAAAATATAAACTTTCTGTTAGTGCCATTAATTTTCAAATTTGAAAACACTTTTTTA
>NC_041390.1:62495316-62531477 GCF_002162155.2 Triticum dicoccoides | reverse complement strand
TATAAACTCTCTGTTAGTGCCATTAGTTTTCAAATTTGAAAACACTTTTTTAGTTTTTTTGTTTTCTTTGTTGCTTTATTTATTTTATTTTGTGATTAACTTTACTATAAAAATAGTTTTTTCCTGTTTTTTTGATTTGTTTTTTTGCATTATTTATTTTCTTTTGTTTTTTGCTTTAAGTTTTAATTCTGTTTGCTTTTAGGTTAGCAAAATTATAAACTTTCTGTTAGTGCCATTAGTTTTAGAAAAATTATAAACTTTCTGTTAGTACCATTAGTTTTCAATTTTGAATAGTAAAATTTGAATTCTTTGAAAATTGTTCGAATCACAAGTTTGTGATTAACTTACTAAAAAATGAGAATAGATGAAAGTTGAAAGTTTCTGTTAGTGCCATTAGTTTTAGAAAGTGGAAAGTTGAAAGTTGGCATGGGCCAGGGACAAATGGTCATGGTATTACGAGGGCCGAACCATAAGACATGAAAGCATTTCAAATGAACTCTGAAAAATTTGAAAGTTGGGATGGTATCATAATTTCACCCACATAGCATGTGCATGTACAAAACGGACAATGGTAGCATGTTCGTGTGTTACAAAGTTGCGGGAGAAAGTCTTCACTTTTTCTTCGCTTGTGTCATTTGCTTATTGCACCGTAACCATGGATAATCTTCATTGTTTATCAGGATGCTTGGGTCAGCCTTGACATTGAAGGGAGGAATTTCATGAAACTTTTCATAATCTTCAGACATGTCTGTCTTGCCGTCCACTCCCAGGATGTCCCTTTTTACTGAAAGAACTATGTGGCGCTTTGGCTCATCATATGATGTATTCGCTTCCTTATCTTTTCTTTTTCTCGGTTTGGTAGACATGTCCTTCACATAGATAACCTGTGCCACATCATTGGCTAG
This sequence comes from Triticum dicoccoides, assembly GCF_002162155.2. NCBI lineage: Eukaryota > Viridiplantae > Streptophyta > Magnoliopsida > Poales > Poaceae > Triticum > Triticum dicoccoides. The sequence goes on along the minus strand of NC_041390.1, from coordinate 62,530,572 downwards.
GACGAATGGTTCGTCAGTGTACCCAAGATTTTTCAGATCCACTATTGTCATTCCGTACTATGGGTCTACCTGTACCCCGTCGCCTAACAGATTGACCCATTTGCACTTAAACAAAGGGACTTTAAAATCAGGTCCGTAGTCAAGTTCCCATATGTCCACTATGTAACCATAATATGTATCCTTTCCGCTCTCGGTTGCTGCATCAAAGCGGACACAGCTGTTTTGGTTGGTGCTCTTTTGATCTTGGGCGATCGTGTAAAATGTATTCCCATTTATCTCGTATCCTTAGTAAGTCAATACAGTCAAAGATGGTTCCCTGGACAACAAGTACAACTCATCACAAACAGTGTTGTCACCTTTGAGACGTGTTTCCAACCAACTGCTGAAAGTCCTGATGTGTTCACATGTAATCCAGTCGTCGCACTGCTCCGGGTGTTTGGAGCGCAGACTGTTCTTGTGTTCATCGACATACGGGGTCACCAAGGTAGAGTTCTGTAGAACTGTGTAGTGTGCTTGAGACCAAGAATATCCGTCCCTACATATTATTGAGTCTCTTCCAAGTGTGCCTTTTCCAGTCAGTCTCCCCTCATACCGCGATTTAGGGAGACCTATCTTGTTAACGCCAGGAATGAAGTCAACACAAAACCCAATAACATCCTCTGTTTGATGGCCCATGGAGATGCTTCCTTCTGGCCTAGCGCGGTTACGGACATATTTCTTTAGGACTCCCATGAACCTCTCAAAGGGGAACATTGTCACATCCCTAGCTGCTGGTAGTGCTCTAGGCTAGCTTCATGTGTGCATCATGTCTATATTTTCGAAACTTGAACTGAGGAATTTTGGAAGCCTCAAATACTTAAATAAAAGAGGGGCAAAAACCCTAGAAATCTCATTCATTGCTCCAAAATGCTCTTCTTAAATTTTTGATAATTTTTCGTAAGGGTTCTGGTCCCAACCAAAATATTGAACATTTTTAAGGATTTATTTTTGGGACTTTGAATTTAAATCATTAGCTATTTGAATTTGAATTATATTCATATAACTAGAATATAATTTCAAATACCCCTGAAATATTTTATGAGCTTTTGGAAAAGTCCATATAGCAAAATAAAAATATTCAGAGGAGCTTTTGGCATTGTTTGAATTATTATTTTTAATTCAAAACAGTGGCAAAAGAATTAAATAAAACAAAACAGAAAAAAATAAAACAGAGCAGAAGACTTACCTGGCGCTTACCTGTCCAGCCCAGCCGGCCCAGCTCCCCCACTTGGCCGGCCCAGCCCACCCCTCTCCTGTCGTCTTCCTCCCCTCGCACCGAAGCAGCTCGGTGGCGAGCGCCGATGCCGCCTCGGCCACCTCCTGCCTCCCTGCTTGCCTCCGCTACTCCCTGGAGACGCCACGCGGCTCCCTCGACCCTCTCTCACTCTCCCGTGTCTCTCCCTCCGTCCCTATCCCCCTCTGCTCCCTCTCCCTCCCGCGACCGAGCGGAGCTCGTCGCCGCCGACGCCGCTACCGCGGCCGCAGCCATCCCGAAGCCTCACCGACGCCCCAGGAAGCTCCGCCCCGACCCCCTCTTCCTCCCCACCGAGCCAAGCCCCTCGGGAAGCTCTGCTTCGCCTCCACGCCATCGTCTTCGTCCTCGACCGCCGCCGATGGTCGTCGTCGATTCGTCGCCGTCCGAGCTTCCCCGAACACGCCGAGGCCACCACTGCACTCCACGTGAGCTCCTAATCATCCTCCCCCTCTCCGTTTTCTCTCTAGCATGCCGTAGCCGCCGCGCCTCTCTTCCCCGACAGTACGCCGCCGCACAAGCTCATCGCCGACGAGGCTCCGGTGGCCATTTGGTCCCGTGCGTGCCTCCGTTGGGTTCGTGAGCTTTTGTAGAACACGTAGATGCTAACCGTAGCTCCTCCCGTGCACGGTGTCGTCGTTTCCATCGGCGCCGAACTCCGGCCGCCGCCACAACCTCGCCTCCGGCGAACTCCGTCCACCCCCGCACCTCCCGATGGTTCCCCTAGATGCGCGCGGGCACGAGCTATCCTCTGGTGCCCCTGGCGCGTCGAACCGTCGTCTCTGGCGCAACTCCGGCGAGCCACCGCCACTCTGATCGTCGCCTCGTCCAACCGCCGGCGCATCTGACGTGAACCGTCATTAGCGGCTAATCCCCCTCCCATTAACACACTAACAGACACTGACAGCGGGCCCCGTAGCGGGTCAAAGCCCGAGTCAACGCGGGATTAGCTTCTGTGTCACTGACGTGTGGACCCCACATGTCAGGTTTGACCCGGACCAGCCTCTGTTGACCTGCTGACGTCATGATGATGTCATGCTGACGCAATAAGTATTTTCTGGATTTATTATAATTCAGGAAATTTCAGAAAATGCCTAAAACTTCTAAAATTCATAGAAATTCAACCGTAACTCCAAATTAAATAATTTATATATGAAAAATTATCAGAAAAATTCAAGGAATCCATTTGTACAATTTTCATGCATGTTAGAACAACTTATAGCTGCTGTTTAGCACAAATCAATTAAATGGCATTTGAATAATCACATATGGAGTTTGAATTTGAATCTTGTATTCAAACCAACTTCATTTAATCTGTCGCTAGTTGCATTAGCTCAAACCACATTCATATTGCCATGTCATGAGCATGCATCATATTGTGCATTGCATTGATTGTGTTCCTTTCTGTGTTGCCGGTATTTGTCCCCCCTCGGTAGACGTTATACCGATGATGTGATCGTTGACACTGATGAAGACTCAATGTTATCTTCAGAAGTGCCAGGCAAGCAAAACCCCCTCGTTCATTCCGATACAATCCCACTCTCTCGCTCCTGCTCTCTTTTACTGTGTTAGGACAACAACGATTCATCTGTTACCTGCTGCGGTAGCTGAACCCCTTTATCCTTTGCATGACCTGTCATTGCCACAGTAAATAGATGAAACCCACTAGCATGAGTAGGAGTTGTTTGAGCCCTGTTGTGCCTACTCATTCATGCTTGTTTGTCACGCCTGCTACTGCTTAGAGTTGAGTCAGGTCTGATTCATCCGGGATGAATCAGAGGTGTGTGAACATGTCCTACTGTGTGTGAGCTAAGTGTGTGAATACGATTTGGTAAAGGTAGCGGTGAGAGGCCATGTAGGAGTACATGGTGGGTTGTCTCATTGCAGCCGTCCTCAGGAACTGAGTTCTGTGTTTGTGATCCATGATTCAGCTACTACCACGCATTGGGCCCGAAACCAATGGACCCTCTCGGCTTCTTGATCACCCTTGTCCTCTGTCCAGGAGTTGCAAGTAGTTTCTGGTGTTTGTAGTATGCTGGAGGCCGTGCGCAGCGCTGACCGTAGGGGTGGGATGTGATGTGGTAGGCACGTGGCCGGGTAAACCGGGCGCCCGTTTGGTGTCACGGAACCCTGTTCACATCGTTTGGGGCTGTGAGCGAAACTCCGGCCGGATCTCCTCATGGATGGAACCCGAATAGGCGATAAACCTGGACTAGAGACTCGAGTGTTTAGGTAGGCCGTGGCCGACACCCACGTTGGGCTTCCGCTTGAAGGTTGCCGAGTACATGTCGTGTAAACGGCGGTAAGTGGTGAGAGCGTGTGTGAAGAAGTACACCCCTGCAGGGTTAATATCATCTATTCGAATAGCCGTGTCCGCGGTAAAGGACTTCTGGGTTGCTTATATCAGTTCATAGACAAGTGAAAGTGGATACTCTAAAATACGCAAGATAAGCGTGAGTGCTATGGATGGCATTCTCGTAGGGATACGGGAGCGGATCCATAGTGGTGTATTGATATGGTGAATATGTGGACTCGTGTGCGCCACCTCAAAAGAGTCGCTTGCAGTCGTAGTTTAGGATAGCCACCGAGTCAAAGCTGGCTTGCTGCAGTTAAACCCCACCATCCCTTTGTTGATAATGATGCATATGTAGTTAGTTCTGATGTAAGTCTTGCTGGGTACATTTGTACTCACGTTTGCCTATTTTATGTTTTGCAGAGAGACTTCAGTCTCACTAGTAGTTCCACGTGGACTTCGACGTTTAGCTTGTTACCTCAGCTACGATCTTGTGCCCTCGGCAGGATCTGGTAGATAGTCAGGCTTCTCAGCCTTTTTCATTTATAGATGTCTGTACCCAGACATGATAGCTTCCGCTTGTGCTTTGACTTGTATGCTCTGACTGTTGGGTCATGAGACCCATGTTTGTAATATCTCGCTCCTCGGAGCCTATTGATTAAATACTTGAGTCGTAGAGTCATGTTGTGATGCCATGTTGTATTTGCACATATCGAGCATATTGTGTGTATGTTATTGAAATGCTTGGTATGTGTGGGATCTGACCATCTAGTTGTTTATCTTTAGTAGCCTTTCTTACCGGGAAATGTCTCCTAGTGTTTCCATTGAGCCTTGGTAGCTTGCTACTGCTCCGGAACACTTAGGCTGGTCGGCATGTGTCCTTCTTCGTTCCTGTGTCTGTCCCTTCGGGGAAATGTCACGCGATGAATACCAGAGTCCTGTTAGCCCGCTACAGCCCGGTTCACCGGAGTCCTGCTAGCCCAGTGCTACAGCCTGGATTCACTCGCTGATGACCGACACGTTCGATGCTGGGTCATGGATGTCTGTCCCTGTAAGTCTGTGCCACTTTGGGTTTACGACTAGCCATGTCAGCCCGGGCTCCTTATCATATGGATGCTAGCGACACTGTCATATACGTGTGCCAAAAGGCGCAAACGGTCCCGGGCAAAGGTAAGGCGACACCCGTGGAAATACCGTGCGTGAGGCCGCAAAGTGATATGAGGTGTTACATGCTAGGTCGATGTGGCATTGAGTCGGGGTCCTGACAGCGTTGGTATCAGAGCTTGACTGCCTGTAGGATTACCAAGCCAAACTGGTCGAAGTTGAGTCTAGAAATTCTTTAGTTATATGAGGGAATTGATTGTGGGATGGAACGTAAGGCTCTTTTTACTCCTTATACCTCATGGCCTTCTGATCTGAGTCATCATCTTCTCTTCTACGGGGATTAAGAACTAGGCTATCTTTTCTTTCTATCAGGATCACGTGTTACTAATCCGTAGACTTATAGATTGTTGGACTTAAGCCTCGTTTCAGTTCCTAGTACTTCTGTATGTTAATTATTGATCTCGAGACCTTGATATTGTGCTTCTGAGTGGTTATGCCACCATTTTTGTGAATGTCTCAAATCTTTTCTGAGCATTTACAGCCGTTATGCTGTCCGAGTCATTCCAGGTTTCTAAATAGTCTGATGCATTTGCAAAATCCTTTCCCTCTGGTTTCGATGTTCCTTGATGCCAGCTCAATCACACTAATTGTTGAGTTGAGGTATTCTATTGCCTTGACATTATGTTGGAGTTACTATTATGACCCTAGGTGTCTCAGGGGATCATCTAGTAGTCTAGCCATGATTTATGTTCCAGTGTGATGACTCTGGCCATCATTATCGAAAGCATCCCGTGATGCTATTTAGTAGTAGGTATTCTATCCCTGGGTTTTGAACCCGAGATTCACCCTACTTGCTTCATGTTGATAGTTTTGCTCGTTCCTTTAGGTTATTAGTAACCTTTGCATTAGTCCTCGATGTTCGTGGTATTCCTTTCTTCCAAATACAATGAACCGCTTATGGTAGATGTTCCTCGCTGATCGAAAGATCACAATCAGAGTGCTCTCGATGGGTTCTCGATTCTACATTGTGACTCTGCCAGTTCTACCTTTCTGCATGGATTATCCGGAAGAAATATGTGGAATTCGTTCGACATGCTAAACCATGCATCCACAACTCAGAAAATCGTATGTTCCTTTGAGTTGTCCCTCTTTAGTTGTCTTCTGACCCTCGCCTATCAATTGATAGTCAAGAGTATGCGTGCATTCGTTCGTCTATGCCTATTACCCTTGTGGTCCGCCAAGCCATTCTATTTCAGAATGACTAGGAGAAACAAACTCCAGTACCTCATCCATATTTAGGATTGGGTCAAAGTAGTTGTGTTCCACAGATCAAGTTACAATCCATCCTCTGGTCTGTTCTACCCTGAAGTATTACCTTCTTTATGACAGGAATTTCATGAGAATTGCACCACCTTTTGTGAATTCTTGACATAGTGATACTTCTCGCCATCCTTTTTCATTCCTCGGTTCCGTGTTGTTGCAGCCGGAGTGCCGACAAGTGAATCATGATGTGTGAACTCAATACTCCTAGCAACCCCATTGCTTGGTAGTTAATGGACAATAATCTTATTCTTAGTATGTTGGTTATTGAATCACCATTCTAAGATTGATCGTGCTACCTAGTCCTTATTTCCTGGTGCACTCTTTGATTGATGAGTTAGGATTTTGTCAAGTCCTCGCTCATTTGATCATATCATCTTTCCCTGAAAAGCAAGATTGTTCTCGAGCTTAGTAACATATCGGTGGATCGTGATTTCCGAAGATCTTCTTGGAAGTATTACCAAGTTGTCACCTGACCGCTATGTTGAGCTCGTGATCAAGTTGGTTTCTTGTGAACCACCTTCTCTCCAAGAATCGGTGTTAGATATCCCTGAGCTAGTTGGTTAAGCTAAACGACAACTTGGAGGGTTGGAAGATAAAAGCTTGCCTGACTTAGTTCGTTCCAAAGGGATATTCTTGTGTAGTGTGTGTTGAAGAAAGATGATATCTTCATCGATTGGTCCCTGTGATCAGTTGCTGGACCTATCGTCTTATCAATCCTTTGATTTGAGTGTGGGCTATCGTCAAATCAAGTCAGAACCAACGATGCTCGTAATGTTGTCTTCCTCGTGGTTGATCCCTCGAGCATACACCATTATATCTTTTGGGTCTGACCAATGCTATCACCGTGTTCACACGATGGTGGAAGTCCAGTGATATGGAAATTCCGATGAGTTGTTGTTGAGTCCATTGACAACATCCTTATCTCCTCCATGATGTTGTTGAACATTAAGTTAGTGTTGGAAACTTTTGAAAGCATTTTCTTCATGCTAGCTCATGAAGTACTTGTTTGATGAAAGGAGTGACTTCCTTTGATTCACGTGCATTTTGATGTAAGCTGCCGTCGTGAATTCGAGAAAGTTTGTTTTTGCTCCTTGGAATCATCCCAAGTCGGTCATGCACGTGCGAAGAATTCTATGGTCTGTTAGACTGATCATCTTCATTCCATATGTATATCCTAGCACACCAAGCCACTGACTGATTTGTTCAAGGAGAAGGAGTATCTTCATAAGAGCTAATCCGGACTTATGAAAGAACTTCGATATCCTCGCTGATGGTTCCCAACCAGAACTCGGTAGTGTTTTATTGTAAGACTACCATGTGATCATGTTTGTCTGAGGCAGCGTGTTCACACATGTGTAGCAGAACCAGCTCATGTTTTGGAGCTTGCTATCGTAGTTCATTTCCCAAGAATCTCGCAACGTCATCTCGTCGATTTGTGTTGCAAACTTTCATTTTCTTCCTAGACTCGATGAGTCTGGAATATCCTGACACCAACCAGATCTGAATCTCAGGCAGATATGATGGTTGGAACATTTCCCAAGAACTATAATATTGGTCCCTCGATAACCGGTAAAGTGGATGTCGTGGCCAACACACCCAGCCGGAAGACCTATCATTGTAGTATCTTGTTTGAGGAAGTTGGCCACCTCCCCATAAGGATTTCGTAGGATTTACCTCCGTAACTGTTCCTTATGGATTCTATTGCTCCCGAAGTCCGACCTTTACTTGATGTTCTAGTTATCAAACCATATCTATGAATGGGTTACACTAGCACGTCAAGGAGAACATTAGAAGCGGAGTGCTAAATGTCTCTCGGTCGATCATCCAGATTTTGTTTCCTTGGCCTCGCTAGGGTGAGATCTGAGTTGATGTTATCTTCCTATGCATCTGCATCGTCCATCGTTGTTCATCATGGTGGTATGTTGTGTTGCCAGGATCCTTGACACGGATGTTGGTAAAACCTTGATGAATATGGAAATGCTCAAGTTCTTGAGAGCATGCACAAGCGCTAGGTGTTATCATCGGCACTAACTGGGTTTGCTTTCAGTTTCCTCGGCAATGCTATGATCTTTTCAAACAGTGAATTCACTCTCTGTTGTTGGGTTCTTCCCCAGTTACCAGAATCATTCCCAGCATTTGCATTTTGTTCCCAGCTTGCACCGCCCATGTGCCATTCTACTATGGGTCTCTTCCATTTCCGGTGGTAAGCAAATTCATCCATTACGTTGTCTTCAACAAGGTAATCCACATCATCCAAGTCCGGGTATGCCTTTCTACCGAACCCCTCTAAATGATCGATTATGAATTGCCTTAAGCTGGTATAAAGAGTTTCAATGATCTTTAAATCAAAGGTAATTCTTTTTGCCACTTAAGGGGATATTTCTACGAGTCACCTTCCCTAAGGTGCATCGTTATGGTATCATGGCAACTCAACTCCTCGCTACGTGGACAATCGTTTACCACCTTCTTAGGTGTGGAATCGTTGTCTACCTAGTGAACCTTCGTCATCCGTTTCTTTCCACCCCTCTTGATGTGTATCTCGTGTCTCAACCCGAGAGATGTTGCTATGTCTCATTCCTTAGTTAATCCTGAGTTGTTCGACCTTCGAGAAGAACGATTCTTTTAGGGTTTTTCCTTTCCTCTCGTTGTCATGTTAGTTGGAGTTCTCAGAACAAGACGACAAGACAAAGATGGTGATTGAATCAACGCTCTTATGAAGTGCACCCTGGATCGTGAAGATTATACTAGTTGCGTTTACCCTTCACCTTACCCTACGCTTGAATCTCGAGACGAGATTCTTGTTTAGTGGGGGTGAGTTGTCACATCCCTAGCTGCTGGTAGTGCTCTAGGCTAGCTTCATGTGTGCATCATGTCTATATTTTCGAAACTTGAACTGAGGAATTTTGGAAGCCTCAAATACTTAAATAAAAGAGGGGCAAAAACCCTAGAAATCTCATTCATTGCTCCAAAATGCACTTCTTAAATGTTTGATAATTTTTGGTAAGGGTTCTGGTCCCAACCAAAATATTGAACATTTTTAAGGATTTATTTTTGGGACTTTGAATTTAAATCATTAGCTATTTGAATTTGAATTATATTCATATAACTAGAATATAATTTCAAATACCCCTGAAATATTTTATGAGCTTTTGGAAAAGTCCATATAGCAAAATAAAAATATTCAGAGGAGCTTTTGGCATTGTTTGAATTATTATTTTTAATTCAAAACAGTGGCAAAAGAATTAAATAAAACAAAACAGAAAAAAATAAAACAGAGCAGAAGACTTACCTGGCGCTTACCTGTCCAGCCCAGCCGGCCCAGCTCCCCCACTTGGCCGGCCCAGCCCACCCCTCTCCTGTCGTCTTCCTCCCCTCGCACCGAAGCAGCTCGGTGGCGAGCGCCGATGCCGCCTCGGCCACCTCCTGCCTCCCTGCTTGCCTCCGCTACTCCCTGGAGACGCCACGCGGCTCCCTCGACCCTCTCTCACTCTCCCGTGTCTCTCCCTCCGTCCCTATCCCCCTTTGCTCCCTCTCCCTCCCGCGACCGAGCGGAGCTCGTCGCCGCCGACGCCGCTACCGCGGCCGCAGCCATCCCGAAGCCTCACTGACGCCCCAGGAAGCTCCGCCCCGACCCCCTCTTCCTCCCCACCGAGCCAAGCCCCTCGGGAAGCTCTGCTTCGCCTCCACGCCATCGTCTTCGTCCTCGACCGCCGTCGATGGTCGCCGTCGATTCGTCGCTGTCCGAGCTTCCCCGAACACGCCGAGGCCACCACTGCGCTCCACGTGACCTCCTAATCATCCTCCCCCTCTCCGTTTTCTCTCTAGCATGCCGTAGCCGCCGCGCCTGTCTTCCCCGACAGTACGCCGCCACACAAGCTCATCGCCGACGAGGCTCCGGTGGCCATTTGGTCCCGTGCGTGCCTCCGTTGGGTTCGTGAGCTTTTGTAGAACACGTAGATGCTAACCGTAGCTCCTCCTGTGCACGGTGTCGTCGTTTCCATCGGCGCCGAACTCCGGCCGCCGCCACAACCTCGCCTCCGGCGAACTCCGTCCACCCCCGCACCTCCCGATGGTTCCCCTAGATGCGCGCGGGCACGGGCTATCCTCTGGTGCCCCTGGCGCGTCGAACCGTCGTCTCTGGCGCAACTCCGGCGAGCCACCGCCGCTCTGATCGTCGCCGTCGTCCAACCGCCGGCGCATCTGACGTGAACCGTCATTAGCGGCTAATCCCCCTCCCATTAACACACTAACAGACACTGACAGCGGGCCCCGTAGCGGGTCAAAGCCCGAGTCAACGCGGGATTAGCTTCTGTGTCACTGACGTGTTGACCCCACACGTCAGGTTTGACCCGGACCAGCCTCTGTTGACCTGCTGACGTCATGATGATGTCATGCTGACGCAATAAGTATTTTCTGGATTTATTATAATTCAGGAAATTTCAGAAAATGCCTAAAACTTCTAAAATTCATAGAAATTCAACCGTAACTCCAAATTAAATAATTTATATATGAAAAATTATTAGAAAAATTCAAGGAATCCATCTGTACCATTTTCATGCATGTTAGAACAACCTATAGCTCCTGTTTAGCACAAATCAATTAAATGGCATTTGAATAATCACATATGGAGTTTGAATTTGAATCTTGTATTCAAACCAACTTCATTTAATCTGTCGCTAGTTGCATTAGCTCAAAACACATTCATATTGCCATGTCATGAGCATGCATCATATTGTGCATTGCATTGATTGTGTTCCTTTCTGTGTTGCCGGTATTTGTCCCCCCTCGGTAGACGTTATACCGATGATGTGATCGTTGACACTGATGAAGACTCAATGTTATCTTCAGAAGTGCCAGGCAAGCAAAACCCCCTCATTCATTCCGATACAATCCCACTCTCTCGCTCCTGCTCTCTTTTACTGCATTAGGACAACAACGATTCATCTGTTACCTGCTGCGGTAGCTGAACCCCTTTATCCTGTGCATGACATGTCATTGCCACAGTAAATAGATGAAACCCACTAGCATGAGTAGGAGTTGTTTGAGCCCTGTTGTGCCTACTCATTCATGCTTGTTTGTCACGCCTGCTACTGCTTACAGTTGAGTCAGGTCTGATTCATCCGGGATGAATCAGAGGTGTGTGAACATGTCCTATTGTGTGTGAGCTAAGTGTGTGAATACGATTTGGTAAAGGTAGCGGTGAGAGGCCATGTAGGAGTACATGGTGGGTTGTCTCATTGCAGCCGTCCTCAGGAACTGAGTTCTGTGTTTGTGATCCATGATTCAGCTACTACCACGCATTGGGCCCGAAACCAATGGACCCTCTCGGCTTCTTGATCACCCTTGTCCTCTGTCCAGGAGTTGCAAGTAGTTTCTGGTGTTTGTAGTATGCTGGAGGCCGTGCGCAGCGCTGACCGTAGGGGTGGGATGTGATGTGGTAGGCACGTGGCCGGGTAAACCGGGCGCCCGTTTGGTGTCACGGAACCCTGTTCACATCGTTTGGGGCTGTGAGCGAAACTCCGGCCGGATCTCCTCATGGATGGAACCCGAATAGGCGATAAACCTGGACTAGAGACTCGAGTGTTTAGGTAGGCCGTGGCCGACACCCACGTTGGGCTTCCGCTTGAAGGTTGCCGAGTACATGTCGTGTAAACGGCGGTAAGTGGTGAGAGCGTGTGTGAAGAAGTACACCCCTGCAGGGTTAATATCATCTATTCGAATAGCCGTGTCCGCGGTAAAGGACTTCTGGGTTGCTTATATCAGTTCATAGACAAGTGAAAGTGGATACTCTAAAATACGCAAGATAAGCGTGAGTGCTATGGATGGCATTTTCTTAGGGATACGGGAGCGGATCCATAGTGGTGTATTGATATGGTGAATATGTGGACTCGTGTGCGCCACCTCAAAAGAGTCGCTTGCAGTCGTAGTTTAGGATAGCCACCGAGTCAAAGCTGGCTTGCTGCAGTTAAACCCCACCATCCCTTTGTTGATAATGATGCATATGTAGTTAGTTCTGATGTAAGTCTTGCTGGGTACATTTGTACTCACTTTTGCCTATTTTATGTTTTGCAGAGAGACTTCAGTCTCACTAGTAGTTCCACGTGGACTTCGACGTTTAGCTTGTTACCTCAGCTACGATCTTGTGCCGTCGGCAGGATCTGGTAGATAGTCAGGCTTCTCAGCCTTTTTCATTTATAGATGTCTGTACCCAGACATGATAGCTTCCGCTTGTGCTTTGACTTGTATGCTCTGAGTGTTGGGTCATGAGACCCATGTTTGTAATATCTCGCTCCTCGGAGCCTATTGATTAAATACTTGAGTCGTAGAGTCATGTTGTGATGCCATGTTGTATTTGCACATATCGAGCATATTGTGTGTATGTTATTGAAATGCTTGGTATGTGTGGGATCTGACCATCTAGTTGTTTATCTTTAGTAGCCTCTCTTACCGGGAAATGTCTCCTAGTGTTTCCATTGAGCCTTGGTAGCTTGCTACTGCTCCGGAACACTTAGGCTGGCCGGCATGTGTCCTTCTTCGTTCCTGTGTCTGTCCCTTCGGGGAAATGTCACGCGATGAATACCGGAGTCCTGTTAGCCCGCTACAGCCCGGTTCACCGGAGTCCTGCTAGCCCAGTGCTACAGCCTGGATTCACTCGCTGATGACCGACACGTTCGATGCTGGGTCATGGATGCCTGTCCCTGTAAGTCTGTGCCACTTTGGGTTTACGACTAGCCATGTCAGCCCGGGCTCCTTATCATATGGATGCTAGCGACACTGTCATATACGTGTGCCAAAAGGGCAAACGGTCCCGGGCAAAGGTAAGGCGACACCCGTGGAAATACCGTGCGTGAGGCCGGAAAGTGATATGAGGTGTTACATGCTAGGTCGATGTGGCATTGAGTCGGGGTCCTGACAAACATATTGTGTAGAAATACGGGCCCCAGGATGACAATCTCGTCGACTAGATGAACTAGGACGTGCATCATGATATTGAAGAAGGATGGTGGGAACACCAGCTCGAAACTGACAAGACATTGTGCCACATCACTCCTTAGCCTTGGTACGATTTCTGGATCGATCACCTTCTGAGAGATTGCATTGAGGAATGCACATAGCTTCACAATGGCTAATCGGACGTTTTCCGGTAGAAGCCCCCTCAATGCAACCGGAAGCAGTTGCGTCATAATCACATGGCAGTCATGAGACTTTAGGTTCTGAAACTTTTTCTCTAGCATATTTATTATTCCCTTTATATTCGACGAGAAGCCAGTCGTGACCTTCATACTGAGCAGGCATTCAAAGAAGATTTCTTTTTCTTCTTTCGTAAGAGCGTAGCTGGCAGGACCTTTATACTGCTTCGGAGGCATGCCTTCTTTTTCGTGCAAACGTTGCAGGTCCTCCTGTGCCTCAGGTGTATCTTTTGTCTTCCCATACACGCCCAAGAAGCCTAGCTGGTTCACGCAAAGGTTCTTCATCACGTGCATCACGTCGATTGAAGAGCGGACCTCTAGGTCTTTCCAGTAGGGTAGGTCCCAAAATATAGATTTCTTCTTCCACATGGGTGCGTGTCCCTCAGCGTCAATCGGAACAGCTAGTCCCCTGGGACCCTTTCCAAAGATTATGTAGTGTAAATCATTGACCATAGCAAGTACGTGATCACCGGTACGCATGGCGGGCTTCTTCCGGTGATCTGCCTCGCCTTTGAAATGCTTGCCTTTCTTTCGACATTGATGGTTGGTCGGAAGAAATCGACGATGGCCCAGGTACACATTCTTCCTACATTTGTCCAGGTATATACTTTCAGTGTCATCTAAACAGTGCGTGCATGCGTGGTATCCTTTGTTTGTCTGTCCTGAAAGGTTACTGAGAGCGGGCCAATCATTGATGGTCACGAACAGCAACGCCTTAAGGTTAAATTCCTCCTGTCTGTGCTCATCCCACGTACGTACACCATTTCCATTCCACAGCTCTAAAAGTTCTTCAACTAATGGCCTTAGGTACACATCAATTTCATTGCCGGGTTGCTTAGGGCCTTGGATGAGAACTGGCATCATAATGAACTTCCGCTTCATGCACATCCAAGGAGGAAGGTTATACATACATAGAGTCATGGGCCAGGTGCTGTGATTGCTGCTCTGCTCCCTGAAAGGATTAATGCCATTCGCGCTTAAAGCAAACCATACATTCCTTGGGTCCTTTGCAAACTCATCCCAGTACTTTCTCTCGATTTTCTCCACTGCGACCCGTCAGCGGGTGCTCTCAACTTCCCATCTTTCTTTCGGTTCTCACTGTGCCATCGCATCAACTTGGCATGCTCTTCATTTCTGAACAGACGTTTCAACCGTGGTATTATAGGAGCATACCAGATCACCTTTGCAGGAACCCTCTTCCTGGGGGGCTCGCCGTCAACATCACCAGGGTCATCTCGTCTGATCTTATACCGCAACGCACCACATACCGGGCATGCGTTCAGATCCTTGTATGCACCGTGGTAGAGGATGCAGTCATTAGGGCATGCATGTATCTTCTCCACCTCCAGTCCTAGAGGGCATACGACCTTCTTTTCTGCGTCTATACTGTCGGGCAATTCGTTATCCTTTGGAAGCTTCTTCTTCAATATTTTTAGTAGCTTCTCAAATCCTTTGTCAGCCACAGCATTCTCTGCCTTCCACTGCAGCAATTCCAGTACGGTACCGAGCTTTGTGTTGACATCTTCGCAATTGGGGTATAACCCTTTTTTGTGATCCTCTAACATGTGATCGAACTTCAGCTTCTCCTTTTGACTTTTGCATTGCGTCCTTGCATTGACAATGACCCGGCGGAGATCATCATCATCGGGCACATCGTCTGGTTCCTCTTGATCTTCAGCAGCTTCACCCGTTGCAGCATCATTGGGCACATCGTCTGGTTCCTCTTGATCTTCACCAGCTCCCCCCGTTGCAGCATCACCGTATTCAGGGGGCACATAGTTGTCATCGTACTCTTCTTCTTCGCCGTCTTCCATCCTAACCCCTATTTCTTCGTGCCTCGTCCAAACATTATAGTGTGGCATGAAACCCTTGTAAAGCAGGTGGGAGTGAAGGACTTTCCGGTTAGAGTAAGACCTCGTATTCCCACATTCAGTGCATGGACAACACATAAAACCATTCTGCTTGTTTGCCTCAGCCGCATCGAGAAACTCATGCACGCCCTTAATGTACTCGCAGGTGTGTCTGTCACCGTACATCCATTGTCGGTTCATCTGTGTGCATTATATATAATTAAGTGTCCAAATTAATAGAAGTTCATCATCACATTAAAACCAAAGTGCATACATAGTTCTCATCTAACAACATATAGCTCTCCAGAGCATCTAATTAATTAAACCATACATTGAAACTATGTAAAACATTTCAATGTGAAAACAAATGTGATCATAATCGCAACCAAGGTAACAATTGATCCAACGGCATAATGATACCAAGCCTCGGTATGAATGGCATATTTTCTAATCTTTCTAATCTTCAAGCGCATTGCATCCATCTTGATCTTGTGATCATCGACGACATCCGCAACATGCAACTCCAATATCATCTTCTCCTCCTCAATTTTTTTTTTATTTTTTCCTTCAACAAATTGTTTTCTTCTTCAACTAAATTTAACCTCTCGACAATAGGGTCGGTTGGCATTTCCGATTCACATACATCCTACATAAATAAAATCTATGTCACGTTGGTCGGCATAATTTTCATAAACAATAAATGAACCAATAGTTATAAAGATAATATATATACCACATCCGAATCATAGACAGGACAAGGGCCGACGGGGGCGGATACCAAAACCATCGCACTATATAAGATGCAATAATAAAAGTAAGAAAATAATACAAGTATCTATGTAAACATACAAGTAAGAATATTTTTTCTTTCAGAAAGAAGATAAGAACAAGAGGCTCACCACGGTGGTGCCGACGATGAGCTCGGCGCGGGTGATCGACGGCGGTGAAGACGGGAACGGGGCGTGACGGACCGCTAAACCTAGACAAATATTATGGAAAATGGAGCTTGGAGGTCGAGCTTGGAGAGGAGAAAGCTTAAGTAGTGTGGCTCGGGCATTCCATCGAACACCTTGTGTGCATAGGAGGTGAGCTAGAGCACCACCAAGCCCTCTCCCCCTCGGCCAGAGAAAAACAGAGCACTGGGGTGCTCTGCTCGCGAGCGAGGGGTATATATAGGCACCTCATTGGTCCCGGTTGGTGACATGAGCCGGGACTAAAGGGGAGCCTTTGGTCCTGGTTGAAGCCACCAACCGGGACCAATGGTGGTGGGCCAGGAGCGAGGCCCATTGGTCCCGGTTCATCCCACCAACCGGGACCAAAAGGTCCAAATGAACCGGGACCAATGGCCCACGTGGCCCGGCCGGCCCCCTGGGCTCACGAACCGGGACCACTGAACCGGGACTAATGGGCTGACCCAGCTTGGACCAAAGCCCTGTTTTCTACTAGTGAGGGGGTGCAGGTAAATAAAGTGGAGCTTGATGTGCCGGTAAAAACTTAGGAGTGATGGGTTTTGGCACAATCTGATTCGGTGAGTTGCGGCATTGGCCGATCATGTGTCCCTCCTTGCCACACCCGAAGCACTTTCCTCAACGATACTCAAACTAAAAAACTGTGTGATTTCCGTGACAAATAACACAATTATTACCTCTGGGCTGTGTTATCGGGCGGTTGTTTGGACGCCAATTATGTTGCATTTTTCTCTATATATTCCCTTGATTTCCATGATCAACCTTGATCTTCTTATGTGGTTGCTCCACTTCCTCTTGCTCTTCCAGATATGCTTGTTCTACAGTTAATGCCTTGTTACCAACATCTCGAAAAGATTTGAGTTCGAATACCTCTACTCGTGCTTTAATTGGTTGATGAAGTCCGTGCGTGAAACGTCGAGCCTTAGCTTCATCGTCCTGGGAATAGACAGAAGCATAACGAGCAAGTCTAGAAAATTCTATTTCATACTCAGCGACTGACTTCTGATCCTGCTTTAACTGTAGAAACGCTAACTCCATTTTCCTTTGAACACTTTCCGGAAAATATTTCCTATAAAACTCTTCTTTAAATGACTTCCATGTGAACACATGATCCTCAGGATACTTCTTTTTATGCACGGACCACCAATCAAACGCCCCACCTTGCAACATAAATGTGGCTAACGTGACTTTCTCTTCATCAGGACAGTGCATGGCATCGAAATTTTTCTCTATTTCTGTTAGCCAATCCTCAGCTTCCAACGGGTTTACACTACCAAGAAAAGAAGGTGGCTTAAGTCGTTGAAACTCACGTAGTCCACCCTGTTTTTCTCCATCAGATAATTCCTTCCCTTTAGCTGATTGTTGCACCAGATGTTCCAGAATTTCAGTTTGCCTCATTTGAGTTTGTTCCTGTTGACGTAAGATGCTTAGGAGCAACTCATTTGGAAGTGATTGCTCGGTTACAGCTGCTAGCGCATCTCTGCTACCACCGGTTTGTGATGCAGAAAAATCTCCATTATTACCAGCCATCTACGCATGTAAAAAAACAAAATTAATTATATTAGATCACACACCATTTTATACTAAGTCCATATGATTACTAGGGAATAGCAGTAGTACAACCAAAATTACACATCCGAGCTGCTAGATGTGTTGCTGCCAACGACTATTCCTATCCTTGCATGCATCAACTACTGACAACTGTGCTAGTGTTGTCACAAAGGCTAGTACTAGCTAGTCATATACCTACACAAAAGTCTACTACCATCCACTGGTTACATCCATCACCATCGGTACTACTATCCATACTATTATTTTATTTAAGGCTAGCAACTAGTACTCCTGTCCTATATCTAAGCACCACTGTTTGCCTCGCTCTCCTGCGCCAGAAGCTTGTCACGCAGGCTCCTGTTCTCCGCCCTTAGCTCCATAAGCTGACTCTCTTGCTTGTTTGTCATCTCGTCCAGCATATCACGCTCTTGCTTCAGTTTCTTGTTCTTGTGCTCCCCCAGCTCGAGCCAACGATCCCTGTCTTCTATCTCCAGTTCAAAATCATGCTTGATTTCATAAACACAATCATTATGCTCCTGCTCTAGCCTTTCCAGTTCCTCCCGCCTGCAAGCTTCATGGTACTGATGGAGTTGCGCCATCTCCATGCGATGCTGCTCCCTCTGTACCAGTGATAGTACCACCTCCCAGTACTCATACATGTGCAGATCCACCAAAGAAAAGTTCAGAAAATGATGAAGAAACTTAAGCGCCTCACGTGCCACAATATTGCTTGCATGTGCAGCATCTTCATGCATCATCTTGATGCAGAGGCCGGGGAGTCCCCCTTTTCGAAAAAAAACCTTACGCACCTAAACTACCCCTTAATTAATCCCACATTGGTGTGTATTTATCAAGTTATTATTATTATTAACCTGGGCTCTGATGCCATTTAAATTGTCACTGCTATGTTTTGGGGCATGACATGACAAGTTAAGGTACTTCCAGTGTATTTAACTCTACTTAACTCATACATCTTCATAGAGAAAATGTTGCAGAGGTCCAAGTATATCTCCAAATTTCATTTTGATCTCCCCTCTGGGTGTTTTGAATGATATTTTTGGACCACTTTGATTTGTTGATGAGCTTCTACAGAAAGTGGTCGATGAAACAGAGCTCCAGAGTTATCAATCTCAAATGCTTGTTGAAGGGGGTGATATCTTTGTTGATGGCAAATGAATATAATTGAGGGATATGATCTTGAAGTTTGGTATGCATCCAGTTGTGTGACCACAAGAAAATAGTATCCCCCAAGCCTGACTGACACCGAGTATTTGCTTTGAAGCTAGGTAGCAACTTTAAAATGGATTTCCATTAAAAGTACCCAAGCAATCTAGATCCTGGAATTTGATGTGTATAGTACCTCCCAAATAATTTTCACACATGGAGTATCTGCTTTGTTCAAGAATTTATGCAAAAATTTCATCAGAAGAGCCCGATTACGAGTAGCAATGTCTAAGATCCCCAACCCCCCATGAGTCTTGGGCAGGTAGGCCTTGTCCCAAGTCCAAAAGCAGCGTTTACGATATTTGTTGGTTTGATGAGTGACTATCATGGGAATGACCATAGTGCTCATATAGAAAATAGGCATGTTGGAGAAGACCAATTTGATCAAAGTTAATTTGTCCCCATAAGATAACAAGGTGGAGCAGCCTTGAAGTCTTGTTTCAATTCTCTTCAAGAGTGGGAAGAAGTCCTCAACTCTTGGCATGGACAAACATAATGGCAAACCAAGATATTGCATTGGAAGTGAACCAACTTGACATCCAAGCAGAGTGGACAATTCAAGCATCTTGTGGTCAAAGGTGTTGATGGCAATCACCTTTTTATCCTAATAATTAACTAGTAATCATATAAGTGCAATGAACTAGATCTCAGCTAGTCCGCGGAAAATTTACGCTCAAACTTGTGGATACAATGCACGCACCCGAATACAATGTACGCAAACATATGTGTCACACAAAGCACAAACCCTTCCTAGGTTCTTCTTCCTCTGTCTGCTTGCATTCCTATTGACCTCGATATCACATCTTACATTTTGCTTTGAGCACCATCACCAATAATAATCACAGTGAGTGATACCTCCTCCTCATACTAACCTTGGACGTCCATTTTTGTAAATAATCGATCTAACCATTTTTATTCTTCATTTTCGTTACGAAGTGTACAACAGAATGCTCAGGATGTAACATGCACGAATCATGGTGTCCAAAGGATTCCAAAGAGGATATGTAGACAATACAGAATTCATTGTGTAAAAAAAGTAAGTCTGACAGTATAGTACATCAGTATTAAAAACATACAAATCATATCTTACTTTTACTGAGTTTCTGAATAACTATTATTGAACAATGTGTTGCATTTAACTGTTTAAGTATAAAAAAATCCATTATTGCTCATATCAAATTATATACATCCACCTTTTGCACGCCAACTGGTATAAATTTTCTAAGATCGTCGAATGTCAAGCAAAGTTATAAAATAATAATTTAATATACATGCGATTGTCTTGTGCATGTGACGACCACACTGGTGCCGCCAAGTAAGAAAACGAGGATTCAATTCCTAATTATGCATAGATGGACCAATAAACTATGGGATGTATGCAAACTCATAGATAGATCCTAAAAGACTCCAAGATGAACATACATAGTATGTTTTTCTTGTCAATTGTAAATTAATTAGAAGGGAGAAGAAAGGAACCTCCAATGCAAATTCTACAAAACCCTTGAGCCGAGGAAACTTAGAGGTTGTGGATATGAATCGGATTTGCTTAGATCAAACCCTTAAATTACTCACACCTGATGTTGTGGACATGATTCGGATTGGCTTAGAGCAAATCATTGAACTACACACATGATGTTGAGGTGTTGCCTGTGCTAAAATGGATTTGAAAACATTCTGCCACCTGAAGCACATTTTTTCTTTTGGTTAATGAACCAAAACAGATAGAACACTAGGGCTCTTCTTCACAGAAATAATTTCTTTATTGATGACCATACTTGTGTCATGTTTGACCTTTGTTCACTAGTAGAAAAAGGATCAAACGTGAAGCACATTAGTGCGGGTTTGAATTTGAGCCGGCACTAATGTGTACATTAGTGCCGGTTCCAACGGCTAGCCGGGCCGCTCTCATTAGTACCGGTTCGTGGCGAACCTTTAGCACCGGTTCATGCCACGAACCGGTACTAAAGTGAGTGGTGGCAGGATGTTGTCAGTTCGGGGCCCCTCCAGCATCTTTAGTACCGGGTCGTATTACGAACCGGTACTAAAGGTCGTCCTACATAGACCCTTCGTCCACCAGAGCTCGCTCTGTTCTTTCCCTTTTCCCTCTCCTCTCTGTTCTTTTCCCTCTTCCTCTTAAGCTCATCACACATTTTTCCCACGATTTGAAGGCCCCCATCCATTCAAATGATCACAAAGGTTAGCAACTTTTTCCTTTCATCTCTCATTGCTAGATTAGCTCGTGCAATGCTTTATATAGTGATTGATTTTTGAGTTTAGTAATTTGAGAGGAATTATATATATGTGCTAGTATTTGATTTATATGCAATTTGAGGTCAAAAATAACACTTAGTTTTGCATATGTAGGTGTGGTTTACTTAGTACTTTCTAAATCTCCGTCGTAACCACCGTCGATCGCTCGCAACGTCCCGTCGCCGGCACCACCTTGTGGTGAGCCTCTTGTTCATGAAGTTTTATATAAAAAAATGATGTTTGTGTGATTTGGATATATAGTTACTCGTATAATTATCTTACCCATACGTTGTTTGTTATGCATAGTGCCATGGTTTTGATATCCGTCCCCGTCGGCCCTCGTCCGGGTTATGATTCGGATGTGGTATATTCTCTTTTAAAACTATTCATTGCATTTCGTGTTTATGACAAATTATGCCCATCAAGTTGACATAGATATTTGTATGTAGGAGGTAGTTGAACCGGAAATTCCAACTGACCCTATTGTCAAGAGGTTAAATTTAGCTGAAAGAGAAAACGAGGATTTGAAGGAAAAATTGAAAAGAATTGAGGGGGAGAAGATGGAATTGGAGTTGCATGTTGCCGATGTCGTCAACGATCACAAGATTAAGATGGAGAAAATGTGCTGGAAGATTAGAAAGATTAGAAAATATGCCATTCATAGTGAGGCTTGGTATCATTATGTTGTTGGATCAATTGTTACCTTAGTTGCGATCTTGATCGCGTTTGTTGTTGCATTTAAATTCTTTAGCTAGAGAGTTATTTGTTTGTTGCACTACTAGAAAAACCCCTACTAATGGCGCACCTATTATGGCTATTAATGGCGCATCTGTGGTGCGCCATTGATAGCACGACATTAGTAATTTTTACTAATGGCGCATCACCTGGTGCGCCATTAGTATCTGGTATACTAATGGCGCACCTCGGGTGCGTCATTAGTATATGCCAAGGTGCGCCATTAGTATGCCTCCCAGGGGCCATGTATACCCAGGTGCTTTGGCATACTAATGGCGCACCACCTCTGGATGCGCCATTAGTAACCGCGGCATACTAATGGCGCACTGCCCAGTGATGCGCCATTAGTATGCACTGTCATACTAATGGCGCACTGTCATGTGATGCGCCATTAGTATGAATATTAGGTTTTTTTTATTTTTTTATTTTCTGTTTTTTGCACAGGTTACAAAATGTATAGTTTGACAAAATATAGACAGCACACATCAACAACAGATTCATCAAATGTATAGTCTTTGAATACAATTCATCATATTAGTCTCCGAATACAATTCATCATATTAGTCTCCGAATTGAAAAGACCGAACAAAGATAGAACATTATATTACAAGTCTCGAGACCGCGAGTAGCGAGTCTGTCTTCACATTACAAGTCGATATCGATCATCTAAACTACCATCACATAGAAGAGAGCTGCGGTCATCACGATGAAACTCGTCTTCATCCGGTCCCTCCAACGCTCCCTCCCCTCTCCGCTAGATAGCGGGCGTATCTAGATTCGGCCTCGGCCCTAGTGGTGTACCCTTTGTAACTGTTACCGCTGAATCGGTGAACCTGTCTCCGACAGTCCTCCCAGTCATCATAGACTCCGGGAACCTTACCCTTGTACACGACATACGTCGGCATCGTTATGCACTAGCCAAACGAAACGTTAGTACCAATTCACAGACAATACATAAGCAATATATAAGTATGCAACAGAACGATCGGAAGAGAAAAGCAAGACATTAATAGCATCGATTACATCTAAGTTGAACGACTCTCGAAACCAAAGAGACATACTACAAGTTCATTAAAGTTTAATTACAACATGAGCCAATCGATGTTTCAGAACTAGACAACTCGACTCAAGGGACCGGAGCGTGGATGAAGCCGCCGTCTATAGTGGGAGTCATGAAAGAACGGGCGTTGTCATCCTGCATTTGTAGCATTGTGTCGATGTCACTGTTGGACGGTTGATTTCTGAGGTAGAACTGCCCCGAGGTACGAAGGACATCTTGATGGATGATTTCCGCAAACTCCGACTGGATGCGAAAGAATTCTTGTCGGAGGTCCGCGTCCTGGATTGCCGACACGCTCGCGGCCCAATCTTTGAGTTTACTCGGTAGAAGAAGTTGATGATGGTCCCGTACGATCGCCCGCATGTGATGGATGGCGTAGTAGGCACCCTTCTGACCGCCAGGCGGCTGCTTGACGCAGCAGAACGTCGTATTGTGGGAGAACACGTGCTTGCCGTACTTACGAATAGGCCTGGTCAAGGTGCCTCCAGATTGGGCGTAGCCGGGGAGAACATCATCAAGAACCTTCTTGACATTTGTGTAGTCTACGTTCGACTGACGGTCCGGGTCGAAATACATGGCCATAGAATATTTGGGGCTTAGGAGGATGAGCGTGCAACGTGTGTCACTGCAGAAAACACGGAATGTTAAAAGAAAAACGATCGAAATGTAAGAATTCATATGTTACGGGCCGGTTGAGGGGAGGACTTACTCGGGAAAGTAAGGCACGAGGAAGTTATCCTTATCTTGGTTTGCCAGAATGACGCCTTCGAGGTAAGAACTCGTGACTTGCCGGTCCCCAGCGCTGCCCAAGATCTTGGCACGCATGTAGAAGGGGTCGACTATCACGATGTCCGGGGTCTTGTCGCGAATGATCCGCATCTCCATACTCAGCGAAAATAGCCGAACGAAGGTGTAGTGTAGCGGATGAAGGTTCAACATAGCGTGGATGTCATCAAAACACAGGACGATCGTACGCCCGATGGAGTTATCCACAAAGCCCTTGCCCTCTGGCACCTTGGCCGCGAAAACCGGGTATGCCACATCCTTCTCTCTGAGACACCGCTTCTCCAAAGCAAGAACACTGTCATGCAGACTCCGCATAGCACCGGTTGCAGCATTGAGCATATTTGTCGGTAGCATCGCCCTACCCGCCACATGCACCCTCCTCGAGATATCCTGCGGTGAAGGTGGCCCGTCCTGAGCACGGATCGTACTCGGTGCCGGCTGGCTCGCACCCTTCTTAGTCTTTCTTTTGCGTGCCTTCTTCTTCTCCTGTAATGGGACCGAGTTCTACTCACAGACCGCCTTCTTGAGTGTGTTGGGGCTGATAATATTTCGCACCTCGCCTATCTGAGGCTCGGTGAAGTCGGCAGCTGGAGGCGTCTCCTGAGAGCTGAACGCCAGACGGCGCCTGTTGCAACTTGGCTTCTCCGTGGTACGAGCTAGATCGCACACGTCTTTTGTTGGGTTTGGTTCTTGAGAAGGAGGCCCCATGAAGTCGCCATCGTACCCATGCTCGGCAAAGTACTGATCGACATTGCCAAATGTATCATCGTCGTCGTCGTCGTCGTTCTGATCCTGTGCCATATGCATGTTTGGATCCAGTGGCATAGGGATGTCCGGCACCGTTACGGCGGTCTTGCCATGGGGCCGACTTGGCGCCGACACGACTGGCGGTGTTGTCTTTGGGGTGGTGTCCCCCGCCCCCAAACGAATCTGGCTCTTCGGCCAAAGCAGGGGCCAGCTCAGGCAGGCGCTGAGGGTCATCACGTCTTCATCGTCGGCCCCGACGGGTCGAATCAGAGGTAACAAGTCGTCGCAGCCTGGCAGCACCCGAACCAGTTGAACCTTAAACAAGTTGGGTGGCATCTGGGTACCGTGGAACAAGGGGTTGCCCGGTTGAACGATTTTGCCCTTGGCGACATCGACCAACTCGTTGTTCACGAAGTGGAGGAGAGTGCACGGAACGTCGGCGGCGCCCTGCGAAAACATGTAGGGCGTCAGGGATGCCCAGTCAAAGGCAAGGAGATGAAGTCCTCGGCCGAGAGAGGCTTAATTAGTTACCGTGATGATGGCGTCGAGCTCGGCTAATGTCGAGGCACCGCCAACGGCGGGCGTGCAGTTGACGGAGGAGCCGCTTGCTGAAGAGGTGCCGGCCGGCGTACACCCGGGTGCATTAAGCTCCCATGCCGGCGTCGGAGACACCAATGCCGCCTCCGCCGGAGGCACCAATGGCCCCGCCATCGCATTATGCGAGTTGCTGGCCGTGAAGCTAGGAATCGGGGGCGGCCCCTGTTGGCCGCCCGCAATCCACGCACTCAACCCCGAGATCAAGGTAGGCACAAGGGCGGTGATCGTCGCTCCGAGTCGTTGTTCCACTTGCTCTTGGACAATCTACGAAACCCGCGCCACCTGTGCCTTGAGTTCTTGAACCTCTCGCGCCTGGCTTTCCGAGCTGGTCTTTTTCTCCTTTCGCAGACCAGCGGTATAGTATGACCCCCATTTTGTCGACAAGCCTTTGCCGGCCACACGACCAGCTGACGTCGGCTTACTGAGCTTATCCTTGTTCTTCATTACATTCAACCCCCTATTTAGAGTGGTGTCCCAAGGGTTGCTCTTAGTCGACTCCGCGCTACTGCTTTCAGTCGCCTGCGGAAGGAATGTGAACCATTTAGAAATTTGGCTTCATTAATTAGAATGCAACCATATGGAGCTAATTACGCGGGGGTGTATTCCTTACCAGAACAAGCTCAAGCGCCCTGGTCTTCGGATCCGTGGTAAGCTCCTTTGTTATCGGGTCCTCCTTGTACCGGGCCCTGACATAGTTCCTAGTCTGCTTGTTACCGCTGTATTTCTCGAAGCGGGGCGGTAGGCCTTGCTCGGCACGGTCCGCGTCCTCCTTGTCCCATATAGGCTCCGCCACTCTGTAACCGCCGGGACCGAGTGTGTGTTCCCCTATGTTCAGCTCCCGCATTTGTTTCCCCCACTCACTTGATTGGGAGCTTGCGGTGCTCGAGCAATTGATCTTGAAGTCGTTGTCAGGTCAGGTGCCAGTTCTACATCAACTCCCCTCTACTAGCTCGACTGGTCAGGTGCCAGTTCTCACACCAGGAGGTCCTGGGTTCGATTCCTAGGCTCCACAAAAAAAAATTATGCATTTTAAAATGCTGTTTGATACTTATTTGTTTTTAAATATGTTCAAACTTGTTTAAATCATAACAGTAATTTTCTTTATAAGACAGTAATATTTTTTTTATAAGACAGTAATTTTTTTTATAAGACAGTAATTTTTTTTATAAGACAGTAATATTTTTTAAAAAAATATCATCAAACAGTAATGCCGGTGGAGCGGGGGAGGGTGCGGGGGGTCGGTGGTGGCGGTTGAGTAGGGGAGGGGTGCGGGGGGTCGGCGGCGGCGGTTGAGTAGGGGAATCGAGGGTGCGGGGGGTGCTCGGCGGCGAGGGGGACCGGATCTGGCGAGGTGGGATAGCGATCGAGATGGAGGGGGATTGAGATCGAGTGTCCATGAAATTTAAAAATATTCATGATAGTTCAAAAAGTGCCCATGAAATACAATCGGGAAATGAAGGCTGCGATTTAAATACAATCGATCTTAGCTAGCTATCTATTAACAATCTTCTTGCCCTTCTTTTTCGCAAATGGAGTTCTTCTGTGGAACGGACGTCCTTTAGGTAGGGTGGTCCTACTTCTTCTTGTGGTGTATGCTGCTACTTCATCATCGTCGTCATGTTCGATCCTCGGGTCGCCGTACTTGTCAAAGTCTTGCTCATTGGCTACTCCATCCATTCCGATGATCTTCCTTTTGCCTCTCCTCACGACAACACGACTGGGCTTTGGCGGGTCGGTAATGAAGAAGCATTGGTCCACTTGGGAAGCCAGTACCCATGGCTCATTTTTCGCGGTGACGTTTGCGCCCGCGGTCTTGGATTTGGCTTCGGGTATAACCATGGTGGTGAAATATCGGTCTTCTTTTATGACGTTCTTGGCCCATCTGACACGGAACATCGGGACCTTCTCTCCAGCGTAGCTCAGCTCCCAGATCTCCTCGATCCTTCCGTAGTATCTGTCCTTGTCGTTACCGGTGTAGGATTCCATCGTTACCCCGGAGTTCTGATAACCATCGCTCTTCATGTCCTTGGCCTCGGTGTAGAATGTGTAGCCGTTGATATCGTACGCCTCATAGGTCATTAGGTTGTGCTCGGCGCCCTGTGACAAGGCGAATATGAGTTGTTCTTCCGCGGAAGAATCCTCATGTAAAGGGTACGACAGAAGCTTCTGCTTGAACCAACGCGTGAAACATGAGTTGTGCTCTTTGAGTATATCTCCGTCCGTCCTCTGTTGGCCTCGGTCATTGTACGTCTTCTTAATAAAGGTTTTGTGCTCTACCACCCAAGGATCGACCACGTCTATGTGTTGTAGCGCGACTAGGTTTGCTCTTTCAAAGTCGGCGAGTCGACCCTCGAAGTCGACATGCATTTCGCGGCGACCCTCACGGTGACCCCATCCAGCGAGCCTGCCAAGGTGCCTGTTGACGGGCAGACCAACGGGGTTCTCGATGCCTAGATAATTCGTGCAGTAGGAGATGCACTCTTCGGTCAGAAAGCCCCTGGCTATGCTTCCCTCTGGACGTGACATGTTGCGAACGTATCCTTTGATGACACCATTCATCCTTTCGAATGGCATCATGCTGTGCAGGAACGTCGGCCCGAGTTGGATGATATCCTCCACTATATGGACCAGCAGATGCACCATAACATCGAAGAATGCGGGCGGGAAGTACATCTCAAGCTCGCATAGTATCACCACGATCTCTTCCTGTAGCCTTCTGAGTTGCCTCACGCCAATCGACTTCCGAGAGATGACGTCGAAGAAGTTGCATAGGCCAAATAGCGTTTCACGGACGTGCGCGTCTATGATCCCACGGATTGCAACTGGAAGTATCTGCGTCATCAGCACGTGACAGTCGTGAGACTTCATCCCGCTGAACTTCTGCTTCGCTGGGTCTAGGTATCTGCTTATCTTCCCCGCGTAACCGTAAGGAAGTTTTACTCCTAGGAGGCAGGTGAAAAACTGCTCGATCTCCTCCTGACTTAGAGTGAAGCACGCGGGAGGGTAGTCATTTCCGGTCTTCTTGGCCTTTTTGCCTTTGCGACGACTGTCTGTGTCCTGCTTCGCCTCATCATCATCATCATCATCATCATCATCATCATATATAGCGTGAAGCTCCTGCCTGATGCCCATTGATTTCAAGTCTGCCCTTGCTTTCGGCCCATCTTTGGTCCTCTCTGGCATGTTGAGCAGGGTACCAAGCAGACTCTCGCACACGTTCTTCGTCATATGCATGACATCAAGGCTGTGAGGCACACGGTGGATCTTCCAGTACGGCAAGTCCCAGAAAACAGACCTCGTTTTCCATACCTTCAGCAGCGGCTCTGGCGCCTTTTGCTTCTTTCCCGGCAGTGGGCAGTCTTTCCAATTTTTCAACAGCTTGTCTATTTCCTCGCCGCTCCTCGTACACGGGCGTTTTCGGGGTTCGGTTTCACCATCTAATAGATCCTTGCGTTTCCTCCACGGGTCATCGTCGCGAAGCCACCTTCGATGTCCCATGAACATGGTTTTCGAAGACCCGGGATCTCTATCTAGCTGGCGATACGTTGTGTCATCCATGCACCTTACGCATCCAGAAAATCCGTGGACTACCTGCCCCGCAAGATATCCGTAACCGAGATAGTCGTGCACCGTCGTGAGCAGTGCGGCTCTCATAGGGAAATATTCTTTCTCTGCGGCGTCCCACGTATTGGCTGGCGTTTTCCACAGCGTGTCAATCTCCTCTTTCAGCAGCCCCAGATACAGATTGATGTCGTTCCCTGGTTGTTTCGGCCCTTCAATTAGCATACTCATGTGAATGTACTTCCTCTTCATGCACAACCAGGGGGGAAGGTTGTACATCCACACGAACACAGGCCAGGTGCTATGTGTGCTTCTCTGGCTGCCAAATGGATTGACTCCATCGGTGCTCGCGCCCAACATGATGTTCCTTGAATCGTTCCCAAATTCTGGGTATTCGAAGTTCAACGCTTGCCACTGGCTCGCATCCTTAGGGTGACTCAGCATCTTGTCTTTTTTATCTATCTCCGGATCATTTGCGTCATCTTCTCGCTTCTTCTCCTCCCTATCCGCGTGCCAACGCAGGAGCTTTGCTACCTTAGGGTCCGCGAAATACCGCTGCAGACGAGGAGTGATCGGAAAGTACCACACCACTTTTCGAGGAGCTTTCTTCCTCTTCTTGTATCGAGTGACACCGCACACCGGACATATGGTAGACTCCGCGTGCTCATCCCGATAAATGATGCAATTGTTCATGCACACATGGTATTTCACGTGCGGTAAATCCAGAGGACACATCATTTTCTTTGCCTCCTCCAAACTAGTCGGGCACTTGTTCCCCTTGGAAAGACGTTCGTGCCAGAATGACATGTTCTCGTCGAAGCATGCGTCGGTCATTTTGTGTTTTACCTTCATCTCCAGAGCCATGAGCGTTACTTTCAGGCGGGTATCCTCGGGCCTGCATCCTTCATACAATGGAGTAACCGCGTCTAACTCAAGTTGATCCATCTTGTCTTTCTCTCGGGCGGCAGCTCTTGCGTTATCCATCTGCTTGAGAAGCAGCTCTTGAATATGAGGGTCCTGCACCCAGCCCATCGATGGTCCAGCGTCGTCTGCTCCGCCGGCATCATCATCATGTCCTGCATCTTCTACATGATGACTGTGTACAGCATCACCGTCGTGATCATCTCCTGGGATTCTTCGTCTTCTCGCCCCCCCCCCACCGAGCCGCGGTGGTTGTCTTGTTGCCCTTCCTCATTTCTTGCCCGGCCCCCATGGACGACTTCGTAGTCATCTTCATCACCTTGCCACCGATAGCCATCCATGAAACCACGCAAGAGCAGGTGGTCCCGCACCTGCCCGAAATCCGGGTCCGCAATAAGGCTATTCAGCTTGCATCTTCGACACGGACATCTTATCTCCGTCTCGTTCTTTTGAAGCATCTCGGCCTTCGCGGACCTCAAAAACCTATTCACGATGCCTTCGGTCATCGTGCGGACCATGGTCGCCTGCGGGGTAGAGCAAAACGATATTTTAGAACCAAGAAAAAAATTTGGCATGACTTTCCCTAAAAATAGGACCAAAAAGAATGCTTAATGCCAAAATTCTCGCCGAAACGGAAATGAATCAACATTCCGGCAAAATATTGGCAACTATCACATTTCAAATACCGGTACACCTCCAAACACAAACACATATGCAACACCACAAACATATGCAACACCACGAACATACATAGATCTAGCTAGGCCATAAAAAGTGCATGTGCACATTGTTGTAGGGAGAACAACATAAATACAGCTTCCCCCCTTACTTACCTAGCAAAACAAGGTAACTTAACCACTTAATTTGAATGAATCTATGGTGGAAATGAGGTGAAAAAGAGGAGGCACCCGAGACAAGGAG
Source organism: Triticum dicoccoides (assembly GCF_002162155.2). Classification (NCBI taxonomy): domain Eukaryota; kingdom Viridiplantae; phylum Streptophyta; class Magnoliopsida; order Poales; family Poaceae; genus Triticum; species Triticum dicoccoides. The sequence goes on along the minus strand of NC_041390.1, from coordinate 62,500,200 downwards.
GAGGCGGTGGAGAGAATGAAGTGGGGAGAAAGTGAGTGTGGGAGGAGAGGCTGTCCAAAATATCTTGTTGCTGCCCACTTACTAATGAAGCACCAGCAACAAATGCGCCATTAGTAATCCAGGTTACTAATGGCGCACCCCCAGATGGTGCGCCATTAGTACTTTTGCAAAAAAAGGAATAAAAACAATAATAAAAAAATAACATTAGTGGCGCACCTTCCGGCCGGTGCGCCATTACTAGTTACAACTAGTAATGGCGCACCACCAGAGGATGCGCCATTAGTATGTTTGGACAGGCGCACTAGTTCAAAAAAAAATTCGGTACTAATGGCGCACCGTGAGCAGGGTGCGCCATTAGTAGTTTCAACACTAATGGCGCATCAGGGTGTGGTGCGCCATTAGTATATACTAATGGCGCACCACATGTCTGGTGCGCCATTAGTGTCAATTCCATCTATAGCCCTTTTCCTAGTAGTGTTGCATTTAAGTGTTGTCTGATCTTTATGTATGAACTTTATGTATTGTATTAATTTGATGTTTTCGGTGCTGTGTATTGAAGATGAGCCGGCAATGGATGTACGATGACCGATGCTCTCCCGAGTTCATTATTGGCGTGCGTACTTTTCTGCTTGCGGCTGAGGCAAACAAGCGAGCGGATGGTTTTATGCATTGTCCATGTGCTGGCTATAAGAATGGTCGCAATTACTCTACGTCAAGAACCATTCACGTCCACCTGTTTGAGTCCGATTTCATGCCCCACTATAATGTTTGGACCAAGCATGGAGAAAGAGGGGTTATGATGGAAGACAATGAAGAAGAAGAGGACGACGATAGCTATCCTGGCCATGGGTTCCCTGAATACGATGATACAACAATGAGGGAAGAAGCTGAGCCGGTAATGCGGGAAGAAGCTGAGCCGGCAATGCGGGAAGAAGCTGAAGAAGAGGCATCGGATGAGCCCGTTGATGATCTAGGTCGGGCCATTGCCGATGCAAAGAGAAACTGCGCAAGTGATTTGGAGAAGAAGAAGTTGCAGCACATGTTAGAGGATCACAAAAAATTGTTGTACCCGAATTGCGTAGGTGACAAGAAAAAGCTGGGCACCACACTGGAATTGCTGCAATGGAAGGCAGAGAATGGTGTGTCTGACAAGGGATTTGGAAAGTTGCTGGTAATGATAAAGGATATGCTTCCAAAGGACAACGAATTGTCCGAGAGTATGTACCAAGCAAAGAAGGCTGTCTGCCCTCTAGGGTTAGAGGTGCAGAAGCTACATGCATGCCCTAATGATTGCATCCTCGGTGAGTACGAGGATTTGAACGCTTGCCCGGTATGTGGTGCATTGCGCTATAAGATCAGCCGCCATGACCCTGGTGATGTCGAGGGCGAGCGCCCCAGGAAGAAGATTCCTGCCAAGGTGATGTGGTATGCTCCTATAATACCACGGTTGAAACGTTTGTTCCAAAACAAAGAGCATGCCAAGGCGATGCAATGGCACAGAGAAGACCGTAAGAAAGACGGAAAGTTGAGAGTACCCGCTGACGGGTCGCAGTGGAGAAAAATCGAAAGAAAGTACGGGAAGGAGTTTGCAGATGACGCAAGGAACGTATGGTTTGGTCTAAGCGCAGATGACATTAATCCTTTTGGGGAGCAGAGCAGCAACCATAGCACCTGGCCCGTGACTCTATGTTTGTATAACCTTCCTCCTTGGTTGTGCATGAAGCGGAAGTTCATTATGATGCCAATGCTCATCCAAGGCCCTAAGCAACCCGGCAACGACATTGATGTGTACCTAAGGCCATTAGTTGAAGAACTCTTACAACTGTGGAATGGAACAGGTGTACGTGCGTGGGATGAGCACATGGGGGAAGAATTTGACCTAAAGGCGTTGCTGTTCGTGACCATCAATGATTGGCCTGCTCTCAGTAACCTTTCAGGACACACAAACAAGGGATACCGCGCATGCACGCACTGTTTGGACGATACCGACAGTATATATTTGGCTAATTGTAAGAAGAATGTGTACCTGGGGCATCGTCGATTTCTTCCGAGCAGGCATCCCGTAAGAAAGAAAGGCAAGCATTTCAAAGGTGAGGCGGATCACCGAACGAAGCCTCGCCACCGTACTGGTGCTGATGTACATGATATGGTCAAGGATTTGAAGGTGGTCTTTGGAAAGGGTCCTGGTGGACAACCTGTTCCGAATGACGCTGACAAACGCGCACCCATGTGGAAGAAGAAATCTATATTTTGGGACCTTCCCTCTTGGAAAGACCTAGAGGTCCGCTCCGCAATCAACGTGATGCACGTGACGAAGAATCTTTGTGTGACCCTGCTTGGCTTCTTGGGCGTGTATGGGAAGACAAAAGATACACCTGAGGCACGGGAGGACCAGCAACGTATGCACGGAAAAGACGGCATACATCAGGGTCATGCAAGCTACGCTCTTACCAAAGAAGAGAAGGAAATCTTCTTTGAATGCCTGCTTAGTATTAAGGTACTGTCTGGCTTCTCGTCGAATATAAAGGGAATAATAAACATGGTAGAGAAAAAGTTCCAGAACCTAAAGTCTCATGACTGCCACGTGATTATGACGCAACTGCTTCCGGTTGCATTGGGGGGCTTCTACCGGAAAACGTTCGATTAGCCATTGTGAAGCTATGTGCATTTCTCAATGCAATCTCTCAGAAGGTAATCGATCCAGAAATCATACTAAGGTTGGAGAATGATTTGGTGCAATGTCTTGTCAGTTTCGAGTTGGTGTTCCCACCATCCTTCTTCAACATCATGACGCACGTCCTAGTTCACCTATGCGAAGAGATTAATGTTTTGGGTCCTGTATTTCTACACAATATGTTCCCCTTTGAGAGGTTCATGGGAGTCTTAAAGAAATATGTTCATAACCGTGCTAGGCCAGAAGGAAGCATCTCCAAGGGCCATGAAAATGAGGAGGTGATTGAGTTTTGTATTGACTTTATTCCTGACCTTAAGCCGATTGGTGTTCCTGAATCGCGGCATAAGGGCAGACTAGATGGAAAAGGCATGCTAGGAGGGGAACAAATAATATGTATGGACGGACATTCTCTCACTGAAGCACACTACACAGTTCTACAGAATTCCGCCTTGGTGGCTCCGTATATGGATGAACACAAGAATTTGCTACGCTCCAAACACCCGGAGCGGTCTGATGACTGGATTACACGTGAACAAACCAGGAGTTTCGCCAGCTGGTTGCAGACAGATACCATGCATGACACATCTATTGAAGATGACCTGTACTTGCTGTCCCAGTTACCATCTTCGAATATAATGACTTTCAAAGGGTACGAGATAAATGGTAATACATTTTACACGATCGCCCAAGATAAGAAGAGCACCAACCAAAACAGTGGTGTCCGCTTTGATGCAGAAACCAAGACAGGAAAGGAAACATATTATGGTTATATACAGGACATATGGGAACTTGACTATCGACGTGGTTTGAAGGTCCCTTTGTTTCGGTGCAAATGGGTCAATATGACACGAGGCGGGGTAACGGAAGACCCGCAGTACGGAATGACAACAGTGGATCTCAACAATCTTGTGTATGCAGACGAACCATTCGTCCTAGCCAATGATGTGGCACATGTTTTCTATGTGAAGGACATGTCTACCAAGCCAAGAAAAAGAAAAGATAAGGAAGCGAATGCATCGTACGATCAGCCAAAGCGGCACATAGTTCTTTCTGGGAAGAGAAACATCATGGGAGTGGATGACAAGACAGACATATCAGAAGATTATGAAAAGTTTGATGAAATTTCTCCATTCACAGTGAATATTGACCCGAGCATCCCGTTAAATGATGAAGATTTTCCATGGTTACGGCGCAAAGGGACACACGCGAAGAAAAAGTTTCACAACCAAAGATCTGGGATGTGATCGGCTTCACTATCATCACTTTCTTCTGTGTTTCACACCCAGGAGGGAATCTCTGTAATAGTTAGGGTAGTTATGTGTTTTGGCATTTGAAACGCGAAGAAATTTTATGTGCAAACATATTCTTTCATGCTTTACTGATTTTTAAAGTTAAGTTATTCACAAACTAGTGATTCACACTAATTTCAAATAATTCAAAATTTAAACTATTCAAATTTGAAAACTACGGGCACTAACAGAAAGTTTGTAATTTTTTGTACCTAAAGCAAAAATATTCACAAAGAAACTCTAAATACACAAAAAAAACAACTCAAAAATAAATAAAGCAAAAAAAAATAAAGCAAAAAAAATAAAAAAAAGCCCGCCTACTGGGCCAGGCGGCCTGCATACGACTAGAAACCCAACCTGTTGTTGGGCCAGGATGCAGGCCCGCAAAGGCCCAGTAGGCCCACAGGGCAGCACAGAACATGTAGGCCCAGTAGGCCTGCTTTGGAGACGAGCTCGAGGGAGCTACCGCACGGCGGTTTATAAACCAGTGCGGACGCCCCTCGGCTAGCGAGGTGGGGCTAAACTTGCCGCACAGCACCTTGCCAGCGCACCCCCTTTAGTACCGGGTGGTGGCTCCGACCGGTACTAAAGGCCCCCCCTTTAGTACCCGTTGGAGCCACCACCCGGTACTAAAGGGTGTGCGGTTCCCGCCGCTTGGCCTGGCCAAAACAGGCCTTTAGTACCGGTTGGTGGCTCCAACCGGTACTAAAGGTCCATCCTATATAACTAAACACTTCAAAAATTTCAATTTCTCATCTGCTTCTTCTCCTCTGCCCCGTCGCCCATCGCCCCTGTCTCCATATCCCTCGTCGCCGCCCCCGTCGCCGCCCCGTCCCCGTCATCGCCGCCCCGTCGTCCCCGTCCCCGTCGTCACTGCCGCGCCGTCCCGGCCCGTCCCGCGTCGTCCCCGTCCCCGTCATT
>NC_041390.1:62489743-62494968 GCF_002162155.2 Triticum dicoccoides | reverse complement strand
TCGCCGCCCTGTCCCTGCCCCCGTCATCGCCATCCCCGTCGTCGCCGCGCCCGTCGCCGTCCCCGTCGTCGCCCCCCGTCGCCTCTCGCCTCGCCGGTGAGCACTCACACACACATACATTTTTTTAGTTTTTTAGTTATAGAAATAGTTATAAAAATGTTAGAAATTTTTCTTTTTTAGTTATAGAAATAGTTAGTTATATAGCATTGTTAGAAATGTTATAGAAAAGTTAGAATTGTTAGAATTTTTTTTTCTGTTTTTTAGTTATAGAAATAGTTATAAAAAAGTTAGAAATTTTTCTTTTTTTAGTTATAGAAATATTAGAAATGTTATACAAATGTTAGTTATATATATATAGAAATGTTATAATTTTTTTTCTTCTGTTTTTTAGTTATAGAAATATTAGAAATGTTATAGAAATGTTAGTTATATAGCATTGTTAGAAATGTTATAGGAATGTTAGTTATATAGAAATGTTAGAAATTTTAGTTATCAAAATCCAATCATTAAAAAATGTTACTTTTTGCGGGCATATAGATAGTATTTGTTCTCGACGATGCCCGGCCCGTATCCTCGCCGTCGACCCGTCCGCGACGACGTCCGGCTGACCCATGTCTGGGACTGGGCTCTGCCGGGCTGGCACTGGGAGGTGCTGCCTGGAGGGGCGCGCCGCTTGATGAGGAACCCGGCCCCGGTCGTCGACCTTGATCTCGTTTGGTGGCGTTCGCGTGGGCCAGTTTTGGTGCGGAGGGAGCCGGCCCTGCCGGAGGTGATACGTCGCCGTGTCAGGGAGGAGGACGAGCACGTCCATCGCTACATGGTTGCGTTAGAGGGAGGCAGGTTCTCCAATACCTGGCAGTTTCTTCAGGGATCTCACTTCAGCTATGATCCTGTGAGGGTTCCTTCTCTTTGGGTGTCCACCGCCCGCGCCGCATGATCCGACGATGTATTCGAGATTATATGTATTATTCGAGACGATCTATTCGAGATTATATCTATTATTCGAGACGATGTATTCGAGATTATATCTATTATTCGAGATGACGTATTCGAGATTATATTCGATGATGCTTATTATGTACTATGATTGATTCAGTTTTTCGTTATTAATTGATTGCATCCATGCATTGTAATTTGAATATTTTTTTTTTGGATTAGTTAAACAAAACCTATGGCGGACAATACCGGCAGAGAGAGAAGAGGCCCTGTTCAATATCATACGCAATCCTCGCGGGCCATATGATGATCAGAATGAAGAAGATTATGACGGCTCCGAATATCTAAACAACAACGGGGAGGGTGATATGATATTCGATCGCGACGACCGAATTGATGAAGTCATGAACTATGAACATGACGAAGAAAATGTTGATCTTCAAACAACAAAGACCGGCGAGGTATATATATTTATATAAGCAGGCATCTGGTGATCATCACATGTTTTAAATGACTTGAAGATATATTAATGAATCGATCTTTCTTCTTTCAGCCATCCGGATCGAGCAAATCTTCAGGCAACAGGACGAAACGAGGCCCGAACAAAAAGTTGAAGGAGGGCGTAAAGTACAATATCGAGGCAATCAGACCTAATGGCGAACCATTCGCGCCTAAGAAGATTGCGGACAAGTTCGTTCGTCAGTGCGGAGTTCTTGTGAAGGACCAACTCCCGATCTCCCTTCAACAATGGAGAGAGCCAGCAAAGCCACGTCCAGGAGTTACTTTTGTCGACGACAGACACAAACATTTGCTTTGGGAAACACTCATGGAGCATTTCACCCTACCAGATCATTTCACAGATGCATATGTGGGGAAAGTCAAGGACGCTGCTCTTAGGAAGATGTCGGTTGCATTCAAGAACCACAAGATTCGTGAATGGGCCAAGTACGTCAACGGAGGAAGGAAGACTCCAGTATTCGAGGGAACACTAGAGAACCAAAGTGCTCATTGGGACGATTTCGTGAAATTCAAGGATTCGGAATTATCTAAGGAACGATCGAGAATAAACAAGGCCAATGCTGCAAAAAAGGATAAGTTCCATAAGCTGGGGCCAGGTGGCTATGCGGTGGAAATGCCTAAGTGAGATAAGTCTGAGAAAGAGATGATGGATGCAGGTGTCACTCCAGAAACATTGAGCTGGCCCCCCAGGTGCAGGACTTGGTTCTATGCGCATGGGGGGAGTTGGACCCGAAGACAGGCAAAGTTTCGAAGAAGGCATGTCTGGACGGAGCCAAAGATAAGCTACTTGTTTCAATAGAAGAGGCTCGATCCGGGTTGTTCGAGACCAACAGAGAGAACAACGAGCTTACGCGTGCCCTGGGAAATCCTGAACACCCGGGAAGAACATGATGCATGGGCGCTATTCCGTGGTATGAGGGGTTTTCGGACTGGAATGCCGACTACAGAACCCGTGCGAGAAAGAAGATTGCGGAGGAGAAGAAGAGGAAGATGGAGGAGGAGCAGAGGAAGCTAGACTATGAACGCCTTCAAGGCCTAGAATCAGCACACGCGGACTTGGCAATCAAATTCCAGCGGCAGCAGGAGCAGATCGACTCACTTAGCCAGCAAAGGGGGTCTCAGCAGCTAGCGGATGATCCACCAATGGATAGCACCGTCTCATCCATGCCGAGAAGCAGCGTGGGTTCCGCCCTGGGCAACGCATTGCTAGATAGCTACCCAGTGGATGACATCATGGAGAACACTAACTGCGAGCTACACTTCAAAATGAAGAACATATCCATGAAGGTGACGGATGCCCTTGCTTTTACAAATCCCCCCGAGGCAACCTTCCATTGCAACCCGATTCCAGCGGGCTATGCTCGTGTCTTGGTTGATGAGGTGGTGGACCAATATTCGGGGCTAGAGCTTGACATTCCTGGAGGTGACGATGAGCACACACTAGGAGAGGCAAACCATCGTATCATCCTATGGAGAAAGGATTGCATCATCTTTCGAAGGCCACCGACACCGCGTCATCCGACTCCTCGTCGTAGTCCGCCATCAAGTCAGCAGACTCCCGCTCCTCCAAGTCCACCAACACATCAGGCCACTCCTCCTCCAAGTCCGGTAAAGCGTCAGGCCACTCCTCCTCCAAGTCCGGCACAGCTTCAGGCCACTCCTCCTCCTCCAACTCAGCCACGTCAGCCGTCTTCGCCGCCTCAGCAATCACGGAAGAGAGCCACCTCATCTATGGTGTGTAGCGGTACAAGTCAAGGTAGTACTGCAGGTATAGGCGGAGGCAAGCGATTTCAATATGGTCCAAGCCTCGCGCCTCTTCAGCAGAGGCCTTACGACAAGTCCGAGGAGGAAAATGTAGCCATATCGAAGGCCGAGGTGGAAGCCCATTTTGCACCGAAACCGCCACCACTGCCAAGGGAGAAAGTGCCTGTGGAAAAGATTGACCACTTCATTCGTATGGCTAGACCACCAGCTCCCAAGCCTGTTGACACAGACTATGAGCGCCACCTCAGGAAGTTAAATCGAGCACGTCTACAGAAAGAGGCGAGCTCGAGCTCGAGCAAATCAGCTGGCAAAAGGAGTGGTAAAACCGTTCCCCAGCTGGGAGAACTGGCGGCGCAATCAATCCCCCCGCTTGTTGTGCCAACAACACATAAGAGTAGGTGCGCCCAATATTATTGTGGGCAAACCGTTAATGTTCCCGGGGTGGGCGATGTGGTAATAACCGAGGAGCATATTGCGCATGCTGAATCGATCGGGATCACTGTTGGACAACTCCTCGATATCGAGCCCATGTCTCCGACTAGAGAGGAGGAAATAAAACGGAAATATGCCCGGGGCCAACCTTTGGTCGAGCCAGAGGAGGTCAATAAGCTCCTAACGAGAATGTATGAATTGCATCAATGGTACATGGACATTATCAAGATTTTCAATCGAGAGTCCCTCATGGTGAATGAACGAGGAGCATTACTACCATAAGAAAGCTGTGACCGTTGAGTATTCAGAACTATTTCAGCTATACAATAAAGACGCACTCGACAAATCTATCATCAGTTGCTATTGTTTGTAAGTGATTTCTTTCTGTAATTTAAGTCTCAAGCTAGTTGTAATGATCATTTTGATCAATCATTACCTGTAATTATCCTCACTATATTCTTTTCTGTGGTATTATGCAGGATGAAGATTTATGAAATGAAAAAAGGTGGACGCTATGGCATTGGGTTCGTTGACCCAAATACCATTAATGAATACACATGGAAAATAGATCCATATCACAAAAAATGTGTAGAGGAAATCATGCTACAGTTCTTCAAGGAACTCAAATACAATGAAGATATACTACTTCCTTACAACTTTCATTGAAGCACACTGTCTTGTACTGCAAATTCTGTTTTTCCCTACTAGCTATAGCTACATGTTTTTGCTTACATATGCCCGCTTAATTAAGACATGCAAACGTGTGTGCATGCAGATTTCACTGGATCTTGTTAATCATTAAAGTTGATGAAGGAACAGTTGAAGTACTAGACTCGCTACTTAAGAAAGCAAGTGACTACACTATCGTGAAGGGGATAGTCAACAGGTAATTTCAATCATTATTAACTATATCTCGGCCTATTTAATTAGTTCGTCATTTCCTGATAACAACTATTTAATAACCCATTTATTCATTTTCTTTGTCGGCGGGCAGGGCTTGGGCAAAGTTCATCAGGGTCACTCCAGGCCCATGGAAACAAAGTCTGAAATGGTATCGACCCAAGGTAAGTAATTAAGTAGTACTAGCTAGCTGCCATCTCTTTAATTATCATGCTTGATTAATTATTATCTGATCAAATTCCATTCTCGTAAAGGCCCTGAAGCAGGCGCCGGGGAATGATCTATGTGCATACTACGTTTGCGAGAACATTCGCATGATGGTGTCCGAAAGGAGCAAATCTCAAAGACAGGAGTGGGTACGATATCGATTGTTAGAACACTATTCACAATTTTTACACCATTATCGATATCTAGTCACACAACTAATACACATGCATATTGGTCTCCTTCTTAATAGTTCAAAGAGGTGCGGGACAAGCTCCTAGCACAGGACCGCATAGAAGCAATTCAAGAGGAAATAGCGGGATTTTTGCTCGACCAGGTCATAGATCCCAAAGGAGAATACTATTACCCGCTACCGCCCCATGAACCACTTCCAATTGTTAGCGTGCTCCGAAGGCACCAATTAGCTAGGCTAATGCCACTGGCTCCGAAGGCACCAATTAGAAGAAATT
>NC_041390.1:62483585-62489371 GCF_002162155.2 Triticum dicoccoides | reverse complement strand
TTAATGGTGGTTGTGAGACATTCAGTGATATATATATATATATTATGATCGGTTCTACTAGAAATTCTATTTATATATATGCATAACGTGTACAATATGTAGTATCATAAAATACCAGCAAACGAAAAAGAATTAAATGGAAAACACAAAATTAAATGAAAAAGAAATCATAAACCAAAAAACCCCCAACCTTTTAATACCGGTTGGTGTCACCAACCGGTACTAAAGGGCTCCCTGCCCCCGAAGCTGGCTCGTGCCACGTGGTTGCCCTTTAGCACCGGTTTGTGCTGAACCGGTACTAAAGGGGGGGGCTTTAGTGCCTACATTTTAGTGCCGGTTACCAAACCGGTACTAAAGGGCCTTACGAACCGGTGCTATTGCCCGGTTCTGCACTAGTGGATTGCTTGAAATTACAGATGATCTCTTCCTGTATTGCCCCTTTGCTCAAATGTGTTGGAAATATATGTGCTCCACCTGGTATCCAACTTATCTGGGAATTCAGGAGGAAATTGCTAATAGTAGAGCTCCCCTAGTTGTCCCTTTTGCTCTGCAAATCATTGTCCTTGTTTCATGGGCCATATGGTCAACATACAATGACTTCTTATTCAAAGGTAGAAATCCCATTTATATGCTTGTAGGAAAAAGTTTGAAGGAGTGCTCAAATGGATTATCTACACAGCCAAGAGGAAGGAATACCAAAATTTTGATAACTGGCTAGCTCTTTTAGATAGCCAGCCCAGTTGCTACATGTGTGTAGTTTATTTTTCCCTTTTTACAGTGGTTTATTTCCTTTGTTTCTTTTGTTTAAAAATTATTAAAATACACTACAGAGTCTTGTTGTTTCCCTAAAAAAACATGGATTGGCCGATGATTTGCATGCCTGCTTATTAGCAATCAGTATTGGGAAAAACCATCTCAACATTGAAGTCATGGCCTCATGGTTTGACATAATTATTTGAAATTTGAATATGAAGGTGCATGAACTATTTCACCTATATAGTGAACATGAATATGATGCCAACATTTCTCATTCAGAACTCGTGGTACATGACAATGAATTAAGGGCTGCACATTGTTATGTAATTATGATCTATAACTCAGTACATGCAAAAATTGATGCTTTTATCGGATCATTGAAGAAAGCAATGGAATTCAAATGCGAAAGTAGACACCTATTGAATTGACGGCACATGCGAGCAAGATACATGTACCCAACAGAGAGGCACGACGCTACTGCAAGCAAGGAGCATGTACCCAGCGGAACACATGCTTGCAACATTATGATTAAGGTTTGTATGCATTTATCGGTGATGTACATAGTTACAAATGCAAAGAAGGGTAGAAAGCAAATGATGCTACTCATATGTAAAATGAGGTGTAGAGGAAGTAAAGTTGTATGTATGTCCTTTGTCACAAAAAAAAGAAACAAATTGCTTAGTAGCAACAACGAATTTATTCAATGCCGAACTAATTAGTCCTAACTTCTAAAACATAATTGTTCATCTTGAGATGATTTTAATGCTGACTTCATGTAACAGGAGTAATTAATTCTTTGTTATGCATTTTCATGGTCAAGAGGTTTGTTTCGGAAAGCTTCTAAGTCGAGGGTTCAATGTTTGCGAGACAAACGCATTGAGCCCTAGTAAAGAGTTGATTTGAGGTAAAGCCAGGATTTCACTTTTGAGTCAGCCATCCGGCTGGAGTATTTAACCTTTCATATGCCGTGGGAGGATATGCACAGGCATTAGTTCTTGCCTTTCGGTAGATCAAAAAGTATCTAGTTTCACATGTTGCCCCACTCAGTGTCACAGGAAATGGATGTAGAACACATTTCTCAACTGATTAATGATTTTTTGGATCAATAGTGTATCTATAATACATAAATAGTTCATCCACACTATGATATTTTTCTCAACATGCAGCCTATCCACATCACCATCACTGCCACATCAGCGTTTAGTTAGAGGCTTACACATGGGACCCACCACAGTTACTGCTGGTAGGTCGGACTAGAGAGGCTGCCCACGTACGTGTCATTCATTCTAAAAAATACTTTAATGGATCCTAAAAAAAACCTTTAATGTGACTAGCGCCTCACCAATTCCCCATGCAGCGGATTCCTCTCCCTATTCATCTTCTCCAATCTCCATCAAATCCCACTATACAATTACTCCATCGATTCAGTTGCTTTTACCATCTGGTATATGAGGGTGCTTGGATTCAAAAGACTTATTTTAGTTTGATTAAAAATAGTCTCTTTAAGATGCTAAAGTTCCAAGCACCCTTGACTAAAGAGAGGCTAAAACTAGTCTTGAGACTAAATTTTTTTAGTCAGGGGTACTCCTACTAAAATGTAGATTAGTCCTCTCTCTCCTCATTTAATTAACTCCTCTCCTTTAACATAGATGAGTTCTGGATTGAAGGGTTTGGAGGATAATAAATGCTCATTAACTTGATTTTAGTCTCTTTAGTATTTGGATCCAAGTATGGGTGAGGCTACCAAGTTTTAGTCCCAGTACTTTTAGTCATGAGACAAAAACGTATCCAAGCACCCTCTATATCTCCGGGCTGCATGCGATTTGGCAAGGTATATGCGATGGCGGTCATCCCTCATTGCGATGAGATCCGTAGGCGGTCTTCCCCGCGCTGCCTCCAGCTTCCCCGGCATAGGAACCCCCGCCCTGGAAGAAGAGCCCCTCGCGGCGGATTCCACTACACCGACATCGACCCTGGCCACTCCCGACGATTACCTTGCGGCCATGTGTCGGGTGCCTCGACAGAAGGCCGGGAAGGTTCCCCATGGAGTGGCTAACCCTGCTCGGTGTCGCGCATCCGCCGCTCAACTTCCCCACCTGGCATTAGGCGTTTGCAGGTCTTCTTGATTTTCGTATTGTTTGCATTATTTATTGATTCGTATGATGAGACTAACACTATATCATAGATTCATAGTGATGCCTGTGTTCGTACTGTTTGAATCCCCACTGATGCATGTTTATTGTTTTGTTCTTCTGGATTACTTTCGAATTATGCTACCTGCAGCAGTACAAGAAGCATAGATGATTATGATACTAGGATGGTTGGAGCTGTGACATGCACTATACCGTAACAGGAAAAAAATATTAGATCACATTGTCAAGCAGTTCAAGCAATTCTTGAGGACTGCAGATTGTATCTTTAGCTCTATGTTTTAAAGTTTACTTCCAGATCTTTTAAGAAAAAGGATTTCCCTCCGCTTTATATTATAAAGCAACAACGCAACATCAAGAGCACCGATACAAACACACGCCAACACCGCACTCAACACACACACCTAAGACAAGATATAAAGGTGCTGGGCACCGACACACCACCCCAACGACTACTAAGCACGCTACAAATGAGCAAAGAAGAACCGCTTTGAGCCGGCGGAGACCACCACAAGAGCGATCCACCGAGGAGGGCGAGACGGCCAATGTCGGAGCGGGGACTCCAAGACGGTGCCTCCAAGAAGGGAACGACTACGGAAGCCGCCACCGTCTGATCCCGTGGATCAAGTTTTCACCCGGAGCAACACGAAGGGAGTAAGAGCACTGCGACGGTGCCTGCAAGGAGGAAACGACGACCGCGGCGGACCGCGGCGGCCGCCGCCGTCGGCCAGTCCAAAGACTGGGCAGGTGATATACCCCGTTGCTCCGACCCTTTCGATGCAACCCCGCTCCGCCAACCACCTGCATCCATGCCACCCAAGCGGCCATGTCTGCTCGCACACACCCGAGGTGTGCAGTCTGCCCAGGACCAACACGTCTCCCACCGCCAGGGCCGCCGCCCTGCACCCAGACCACCCCGAGACCATCAAAGGAGACGGCTTTGGACAGCTCCGCCAACCCCGACCACCGTCGGAACCGGCCACGACCGTCCCGTCTCAAGCATCGCCAGGAAAGCGACCAGAAAGCACCATGTCGGGGAAGGGGGAAGGGAAGGAGCGGCACACGGCCACGACCGGCACCCCCTGTGCCGGCGACGGGCGGCTCGACCACGTCGGAGCCCCCATACCTCCTACCGGCCTCCCCCTCCCCCTACCGGCCTCCCCCCCTCCGAAGCACCTGCTTCGCCCCAACACGGGTACTAGCGCAAACCGACAAGAGACCACCAACAGCCGCCCGTCCGCCGAAGAAGGAGGGTAGATCCGCCGCCCCTGTCGCCAAGGATGGACCCAAGGGAGGCCCGCCCCGCGCCGCACGCCGTCGTCCAGATGCCGGGAAGAGGAGCCTGGCAAGAGTCCGGGACGCGCACACACCACCACCCCCGTGACCACGCCACCAGCACCGCCAAACGAACCATGGCAGCACCGGTCGCCCGTGGCCCCTGCTGGCCTCAGCCCTCGCCGCCAGACGGGCCACCGGCAGCAGATCCGGCCGGATCTGACCGGGCCGTCACACGCGAAACCACCCGGAGAATAAGCCCCCATCACCATCTTGGACCGCTTCACCAGCAGCCGCCGCACCGCCTCCAAGCCGCTGGGAGAGGCCATGCCTCCGCCGGACGGCGCCACCACCCCCGCGCGTGCCCGCTGCCGCGCCGCTGAGCCCCGCCGTAGCCCAGCGCCTCCGGCGGCCAACCGTCCCGCGACGGCTAGGGGATCCGCGAGGAGGGGAAAGGAGCGGCCCCACCGCCGCCTACGCCGGCCGGGCTTTGCCCGGTGGCGCCTCTAGGCGGCGGCGAGGGAGAGGGGGCCGGAGGGGAGGGTGTGGGTGGCGGCTGCGACGGGATCCCCCGTCCGCTCGCGGGAGCGGCTCGGGGGATAAGGTCGTAGGTAAAGTCTTACTTCCAGATCTTCAAGCATATGCAGTCTCACCATCATGTTATCGGCTTTACCAGGAGTTTTTCTTCTTTATTTCAGTTCCTTTCAAGAATCAGGACTACCAAGGACAATCAAAGTCAGTATATAAAAAATATTTCAACTCATGTACGCCTAAAGTGTTGCCTGCATGTTGTCATGAAAATAGTGGCTACATGGATCATCAGATTAAGGTAAATACATATCTCAACACATCATGCTTATTATCATTTCTAATTGTCGCTTTGTGCGGAGTAGGAAACACAGAAGTGCATTAGTAAGAAATTTGTAAAAAAAATCCAACATACAGCTATTTGTGGTCGTTATTAGAAGGGCAAAGGGAGCTTCCTAACTCTGATGGTCAGAAACATAGTCTAAGTATCAGGGGCAATAATCACCCTGCAAGGCTCCAAAAAGGTATTTGTTTCCCTTACCATGTCCATGATGCAGCTCCGATGGCAAAGTAAAGTTCTGTCACTTCGCACACATATTCCTATCCTTTTCTTTTGCGTGTCTGTGATCATACACTCAGGTTTTTCTTTATATTGCCAGAGGTGGGATGCACATGTTGCCGGGCGTGGCCACGTTTAAATAGCGGGCGGATGCCTGGCCAAGCGGTGAGGTGTTTAATGTCCGCAGCCAGACGGACAGACGAGTGGTGTTAGCATGCGACCATCGGAGTAGGTTCCTTGACAACCTTGCATGTTTAGTGGAGGGAGGCGGACAGGCGGGTGTCTTTTGAATGCGGAGAGAAGGCGCATGCACTGGGACGTGCCGCGGGCGGTACTCTCGGCCAGCTTGTCCCTTCAGTGCAGCTCTAGTGAGAGACAACGTCTCGGCCAACATGAATGCAGCTCTGACACTCTAGAAGGGCGCTGGACCCTTTAGGCGGGAAAGGGCACAGGCGAGGGCGAGGGTTTTGGTTGGGTCTGGGGTTTCGGATGCGTGCGTGGCAACGGTCCGGACACTT
>NC_041390.1:62449842-62483089 GCF_002162155.2 Triticum dicoccoides | reverse complement strand
GGCTATGCATCTGCTATTTCAAACCAGGGTGGAGACAGTCTGCGTGGCACAAGCGGCGACAGACGTGGGAAGCAGATCCGGGATGACGCCATGGGAGCCACCGGCAATGGAGCGAGGCCGTGCATTTTTGCCGCTCGGTCACGGGGGCGGCAGGGGGCGCAACAGAGGGAGTCGTGCAAACGTCGGAACACTTGATGGTCCCGATCCCCTTCACCGGTGCAATAAAGGGGTTGGTCTAGAACTTGAGGTGGTTTGGTCAGCGTAATCGTCGCCGGCAATTAACTGAGTTCATGCAGTAGGAACACATTGACGTTTTGGGGCTACAAGCAACAATTAGCGAATCATTCTTAGTGATGGAGTTAGAGAACCTTGGGGAAGGACTGATTTTTCCTGGCACTGGTTGTCAGCCGTAGGCCATTCAGTAGGAATCCTAGTAGGGATAAACAAAGACTTTTTTAATGTAATAATTTCTCTTTTGGTACCTTTTTTGTTAGCGCTCATTTGATTCCACGATGTAGTGGGTTTCTTTGGGAGTTGATTGTGGTTTAAGGCCCGGTGGATCTACCCATTCTTGTGAGTTTCTTGCGGAGGCGCACACTAAAGTTCTTGCATTCCCAATCTCGATAGTGGCCGCGGGAAATTTTAACCTTATTCGTTTCCTGATGGATAAGAGCAACCTTATTGCAAATCATGCTTGATTAATGGGGGCATTCAACGGCTCGGTGTTCGATCTCGAATTAGTCGAGCTTCATCTAAATGCGGAGCGTTTCTCAGGACAAACAACCAAGATGAACCCATACAATAGGTTCTCAACATGGTTTTCATTTATCTCGCATGCGAATGCAAGTTCCCAAATTGTTTCTTGATGGCAGAACTACGTTTGGGCTCATACCCTTGCCCTTTGATCTTGAACTCGGGCGAGTAACAAAGACCTGAGTGGCGTTTCTTTTTCAAAAAGCAGTGGTTCCTCCAACCTAGATTTGTGAAGCGTTTTGCCCTTGTATGGACGAAACGCCTCACCTCACATAGGTTTGGACCACTCCGTGATAGTATGGACGAATGAAAAAATTGCATGAGGCGCCTCAGACAATACCTAAGGGGCTGGGTTGGGGAAAGAATGTGGAGTGCCACATTAGGCGTCGGAAGGACGCCCTGAAAGAGGAAGTGAGTAATCTAGATCATATGGCCGATATGGTGGGCACCTCATTGATGGAATGGGCCTGTAGATGTAATCTTGATAGAGAGCTCACCTTCATCACATGTTGTGAGGAACTATATTGGCAGCAGCGCGGGGTAATTTAAAATGGAACCTCGAGGGTGATACCAACACTGATTTAAGGCGAAGAGGGTGCTTCTCCTCCGTCTTGGCTTCATCCGTGAAGGGGAGCCGACATCCGCTGCAGCCCTTGAGAGATACAGCAAGCTCTTTGAGCAGCCGCTCGCCGAAGATGTTTTCCAGGCCTTCGCGGACTACTACGGCTGGCGCATCCCCTCCAGCGCGATCTCTGACCGAGGCGATTCTCCCTCGGCTTCTCGCGCAATCTCAGCCAACTAGCTGCTGCGCGCTTTGCCCCAACGACCCCACTTATTTTCTATGGATTGTACTCTTAAAACTGTCTTCTGCAATGTCCGCGGGCTAAATTGCCGGGCCAAACGTACCGCGGTCCGCTCCGTCATCACGTCGGTCTCTCCCACCATTGTGTGTCTTCAAGAGACCAAGCTGGATTCATTTTCGTTACCGATTGTCATCGAGACCCTTGGGCCCTGCTTTCAGGACTTCTTCGTCCTCCCTGCGATTGGTACGCACGGTGGAATTCTCTTGGCGTGGAATCGCAATGTGGTTTCCATCTCTAGCCCCTACATCGGTCAACACCACATCACTGCCCTCGTTTCGACCACTTCCGGGGCGAATCCCTGGTGGATCTCCGGCGTCTACAGGCCTCAAGAGGATGATGAGAAGATACTCTTCCTGCTAGACCTCCAGGATACCTGTGACACTTGCGCCGGCCCCTGGCTCCTTGGGGGCGACTTCAACCTCGTCTCCTCCTCTGAGGACAAGAGCAATGGGCGCATTAATAGGCGCACCTCGAGCCGCTTCCGACGCTTCATCGCCGACATGGAGCTTTGCGACGTGTACATGCACGGTCGTCGCTACACTTGGTCAAACGAGCGAGACTCCCCCACCCTTGTGTGTAATGATCGGTTTCTCTGCACCTCGGACTGGTCTACTTCGCAGCCCCACTGCTTTCTCCGGTGCCTCGCCACCACTGTCTCCGACCACTGTCCCCTCTTCTTGGACTGCTGGCCGCAACACGCCGGTCCAAAACGGTTCCACTTTGAACGCTTTTGGATCAAGCTCGACGGCTTCCACGCCGCTGTGGCGGATGCTTGGGCCGGCGTCAACGACCCCGATCCCTTCCGGCGCGTCTACCTCCGCCTGAAGCTCACCGCGCGCCGCCTCCAGAGTTGGGGCATGCGCACCACCGGCCACGTCGCTCTACAGCTTATGATTGCTCGAGAGCTCACGGCTAGGCTCGATGCGGCGCAGGACTTCCGCCCTCTCACCCAGTCCGAATCCTGGCTCCGTTGCAACCTCAAGCGCACCTACCTCGGGCTTGCTTCGCTCGAGAGATCCATTGCTCGCGAGCGCGTGCGCTTTTCCTGGCTCAAAGAGGGCGAGACGAACACTGCGTTCCTCAAAATCCATGCCGCTCACCGGCGCCAAAAGCACGTCATTCACTCCCTTCGGGTCAACGACACTACAGTCCATGACGAGCAGGGCATGGCCGAGGCCGCCTTTGACCATTTCTCCTCGCTCTTCGGTTCTTCCTCGCCTCGTGAATTCGCCCTTGATCTTGATCAGATCGACGACCGATCGTTCGACCACACTGACCTCGAGCTTCCTTTCTCTGAGGAAGAGATCCTACGAGCTGCTCGCACACTTCCCCGCGGCAAGGCTCCAGGCCTCGACAGCTTCACTTCTGAATTTCTTGTGGCATGTTGGGACATCGTCAAGGCTGACATCTGCGCTGCCTTTGACAAGTTCTACTCCATGAACGTGCGTAGCTTGCAGCGCCTCAACGAAGCCATAATCACCCTCTTGCCCAAGAAGCAAGACGCCGCCGCCCTCTTGGAGTACCGCCCCATCAGTCTGCTCCACCTTGTGGCCAAGCTCATTGCCAAGGTCCTCTCCCTCCGGCTCGCCCCACGGCTGGGACAGCTCGTGTCCACGAACCAGAGCGCTTTCATCGCTGGGCGCTGCATGCACGACAACTTCATGTTGGTCCAGCAGACCGCTCGCCAACTTCATAATCTTCGGCTCCCCCGCGTCCTCCTCAAGCTTGACATCGCACGCGCGTTCGACTCGCTTTCTTGGCCCTTCCTCATCGACGTCCTTCGGCATCTGGGCTTCGGACGTCGCTGGATCGAATGGATCGCCATTCTCGTCTCCACCGCGAGCACGCGGATCCTTATCAACGGATCCCCCGGCCCCCCGATCGCCCTCGCCTGCGGCTTGCGTCAGGGTGATCCGATATCTCCCATGCTTTTCACCATGGCCATCGATGTCCTCAACTCTCTGCTGCTACACGCCCATCAGCGCGGCCTGCTTCAACGCCTCACCACCCGCCACGCCGCCTCGAGCATATCCCTCTTCGCCGATGACATGGTCATATTCTGCCACCCTTCCAGCCACGACCTGCGAGTCATCCGTGAGCTGCTGCGTGTCTTTGGCGTAGCATCCAGGCTCCGCACCAACTTCGCTAAATGCTCGGCCACGCCCATCCGCTGCGGTGATTCGGAGCTCGCGTGCATCAACGCCGAACTCGCATGTGCTGTCCTCGAGTTTCCTATCACCTACCTGGGCATCCCACCGTCAGTGCGGAAACCCTCCGCCTCCTCCCTGCAGCCTATCGTGGAGAGGCTCGCGAGGAAGTTGCCCACCTGGCGCGCTGCCCTTCTCTCCCGTGGCGAACGCCTCGCTCTGGTTCGCCATGTCCTTTGCGCGATCCCGTCCCACATCATAGTGGCCATCGCCATCTGCCCGCCTGTTCTCAAGCAGATCAACCGCACCCTCCATGAGTTCCTGTGGTACAGCAGAAAGGAAACCCGCAGTGGCCACGGTCCCGTCAACTGGCAACGTGTCTGTCACCCTCTCGAGCTCGGCGAGCTGGGCATTCAGGACCTCCACCGCCAGGACATCGCCCTGTGAGTCCGGTGGCTTTGGCTCCAGCGCACGGATCCCTCCAAGCCTTGGGCGCATCTCCACCTCCTGAGCGACCACGATGTCTCTGCCATCTTCAGGGCTTCCACATCCTGGGATGTTGGTGATGGCCAAACATGCCTCTTCTGGACCGACCACTGGCTTAACGGTCGCACCATTTCGGATCTCGCTCCGTCCCTACTCCCCCTGGTTCCACGGTGCCTGCGAAAGTTTACCGTCGCCGATGCCCTTCAGGACCGTCGCTGGATCGCTGATCTATGCGGCGCTCTTAACCCCACCGCCTTGATCGATTACGTCCGCCTCTGGAGATTGCTCCGGTTCACCACCCTTTCCTCCCGCCCGGACCGCCTCCTCTGGCGATGGACTGCCAATGCCAAATACTCGTCCAGATCTTGCTATCGCGCTCTCTACTCCGGATCCACTCATGCACCATTATGGCGCCTTACATGGAGATGTTGGGCTCCCCTCCGCGTCAAGATATTCACTTGGCTCGCTGACCTCGACCGCTGCTGGACGTCTGCTCGACTCGCTCGTCATGGCCTGCCGCACAATGATCGTTGTGCCCTGTGTGACCAGGCCGAGGAGACCATGCAACACATCATCATTGGATGCCCCTTCTCCTGTCAAATTTGGCACGACGTCCTTGCTTGGGCCCGTGCTACTTATCTACCCCCTTCTGCCCATGACGCCTTTCTTCCATGGTGCTCGACCACTATCAGGAGCTCCCCCACCGGCCAACGTAAGGGCCTAGCCACGCTGGTGGTGCTCACGGCATGGTCTATTTGGCGCCACCGCAACAGCTACGGCTTTGACGGCGAGATCTCCTCCACCTCGAGACTCTTCTCATCGATCCAGGAAGAAGCCCGCGCCTGGGCTTGGGCAGGCGCGCGTGGTCTAAGCGCTTTGATAGCATAGGGCCTCTCGTGTAGCGGGCTGAGCACCCCGTCACCAATGCTCTGCGGCTCCACGTCTTTCCTCTAGCGCACAAGGCTCGAGCTGTTATCCCCCCTGGTACTCTCCTTCATATCAATGAAATGATACGCACTTTTGCGTATTCGTGAAAAAAATACCAACACTGATTTTTTTTCATCAAGTGGCAAATGGGCATAAAAGGCAATGTTGTATC
This sequence comes from Triticum dicoccoides, assembly GCF_002162155.2. Taxonomy (NCBI): domain Eukaryota; kingdom Viridiplantae; phylum Streptophyta; class Magnoliopsida; order Poales; family Poaceae; genus Triticum; species Triticum dicoccoides. Next base: position 62,477,741 of record NC_041390.1, on the reverse strand, counting down.
TGTATATTAAAATGGAGGACCGAGATCATCACGGTGAAGCTGCGCTAAGGGAACACATATATAGTTTCTACAGGAAGCTACTTGGCAAAGCGGAGGGGGGGAAGGGGATTCTATCGCTACTCTCACGTGGAGCGACAACACTAGGGTGTTAGTGGCAGATAATTACGTGATAACCCAACCCTTCAGCCTGCAAGGAATTGAATACAATCTAGGGGAAATGCACACTAACATGGCCCCCGTCCCGGATGGCTTCCCGGTCATATTATGTTGGCGCTTTTGGTATTTACTTGGCCCACAATGTTACATATCATAGATTAGTTCATGTGGGGGCATATTGATATCAGACGGCTTAACTATGGGGTCCTGGGCTCCTGGCCTTGATGCCAAAGGGGGTAGGGGCATATTGTATTCGCCAATTTTGTCCAATCACACTGACTAATGTGAGGTTCTGCCTATTCGCCAAAGGGTTCTTTCATGATTGGCTCTAGTGGCTCATAAGATTGTCCACCCCAATCAGACAACATTTATCAAAGGGCGCATTATTTTGGATGGCATTGCAACACTACACAAGGTAGTTCACGAGATCAATGTCTCCAAGGAAAAAAGTATTCATCCTAAATATTGACTTTGAGAAACTGTATGATAGGGTACGATGGAACTTTTTGGAGGAAGTACTCTGCAAGCGAGGCTTGGACAAAAGATGGGTTAGTTGGATCATGCATTTGGAGAGAGGCGGGCGTATGACCATCAACATAAACGGGGAAGTCGGCCCTTATTTCCCAAATGCCAAGGGAGTGGGGCAAGGTGATATGATATCGCATCTCCTATTTAATATCGTATCAAGCGCTTTGGTGGAGATATTAGATAAGGCCGAAGACGCGGGCCATATTTATGGAATTGCAACACGGATTGTGCCAAGTGGGATATCTCATCTCCAATATGCAAATGACTCTCTTATCCTCATCCGATATTCCGAGGTGGATATCATCAACCTCAAATTCTTGCTTACCGAAAAAGGCTTTCGCCCCGCTTTATAGAATAAAGCCAACCGCACAACAAGCATCCAACAAGATTAAACACACAAACACGCACACACACACACACACACACGGAGGTCCACAGGGACAAATAGTACAAGAAAGGGTCAATGCTGAGGGCACAGCACAACAAGCCCTAACACCAAAACACACACGCCACAAACCACAAAGCCGCCAGGCGGACTAGTCAGGCTCAGGTGGAGGAGGTGGCAGCGGGGGAGCAACGCGGAGTGCCATCGACCGGAGATCAGATAGGAGGGCGGTGATGACGTCCCGGTCCTCGGGGCGGCTAAGCGCCCGCCAAACCTGCAGGTAACCACACAATTTGAAGATTGTGTCAGTCGCACGACGGAGGGGTACCTTCTGAATAACAAGCTTATTTTGAATGTTCCAAAGCGTCCAGGCGAGAACCCCAACGCACAGCCATCTAATATGGCGGTAGCGAGCAGGGCAGGCGTTAAGCTCGGCAAGCTGGTCGGGGAAGTCGGTATTACACCACTGTCCGCCAATCGTTTCGCGGAAGCAAGCCCAAATGAACTGGGCAAAGTGGCACGAGAAAAAGATGTGGTTAGCATCCTCAATCGTGCCACAGATGGGGCACATCCCATCACCCGGGCCATTACGCTTGAGGACCTCAACCTCAGAGGGGAGGCGTCCACGGATCCATTGCCACAGGAAGATCATGATCTTCGGCGGGAGGCAGATGTCCCAGATTAGGCTAAATGGCTCCGGGGCTGTCGAGGGCGCAATGGCGCCGTACAGGGACTTCGTGGAGAAACGTCCAGTGGGCTCGAGGCGCCAGGACAGAACATCCCGATCCTCCGCCACGTCCATCGTTAAAAGTGCGATGCCTTGGAGGAGGGAATCCCAGGCGACCACCTCAAGGGGGCCAAAGGGCCGCCGAAAGGCGAGACGCCCTAAGTCAATAAGGGCCATCTCGACAGAGACCCGAGGGTCAGCGGCAATGGCAAAAAGTTCTGGGAAACGCGCCGCCAGGGGGCGTCCCCTAGCCAGCGATCGAACCAAAACAAGGTTGAGGCTCCGGAGCCAACTGAGGTAGATGTGCTGATGCGTAGTACGGGCAGAAGCTGGATCACGGACTGGCAGAACTGGGAACCACCGTTATGTTGGCAAAAGGCAAGAGGTTGGCCACGGAGGTACTTATTACGGATGATGGTGAGCCAGAGGCCTCCCTCCCCGTTGGCTATACGCCACAGCCATCGGGTCAGGAGGGCAATGTTCATGCGTCGAGAAGACAGGATCACAAGGCCCCCCGGTCTTTGGGCTTGCAGATGTCGGGCCAGCTCACCATATGGTACTTCTGCTTGTCGCCCTCGCCAGCCCAGAAGAATCTCGACTGGTATTTGGCCACCTCCTGGTGGAGGGTCTCATGCAGGCTGTAGAAGCTCATGAGAAACCAGAGAAGGCTAGCAAGCGAGGAGTTGATTAGGATCACCCTAGCCGCTTTCGAAAGCTAGCGTCCCCTCCAGGGTTTACCCTATGCTGCATCCTAGTCACCGTCAGGCGAAGATCCGCGACGGTGAGTCTAGAGTCACTAATGGGCACCCCCAAGTAGGTAGTGGGGAAGGTGCCCAGGCGGCAGTTAAGCCGGTCCGCAATGGACAAAGCTTTGTCCGGGGAGTAGCCGAGGACCATCACTTCTCTCTTGTCAAAGTTGATGGTGAGTCCCGACATCTATTGGAAACACAGGAGGAGGAACTTCAGGTTGGCGATGTCGGGCGCGGAGCCCTCCACCATGACAATGGTGTCGTCCGCGTATTGGAGGGAGACCCCTCCTCCGTCCACAAGGTGGGGGACGACGCCCCGGATATGGCCGCAGGCTTTGGCCTTATCTAGGATGACCGCAAGGGAATCGACAACCATGTTAAAGAGGAAGGGGGAGAACGGGTCATCCTGGCGAACCCCACATAAGGTGGGGAAGTAGGGCCCGATCTCGCCGTTAATGTTGACCGCCGTCCGCTCGCAGGTGACGAGTTGCATAACCCGTGTCACCCAGCGGTCGTCGAAGCCTTTCCGAAGCAATACTTCCCGAAGGAAGGGCTAGTGGACCATGTCGTAGGCCTTATGAAAGTCGAGCTTAAGGAACACTGCGCGGTGGTGCTTGGATCGAACTTCGTGGAGGACTTCGTGAAAGACCAACACCCCATCCAGAATAAATCGGCCTTGGATGAAGGCAGATTGGTTGGGGTGGGTGACAGAGTCCGCAAGAAGGGTCACCCTATTGGCGTACCCTTTGGCCAGGATCCTGAAGATCACGTTAATCACGGTGATCGGACGGAACTGGCGGATGTCCGAGGCCCCAGGAACCTTTGGGATGAGGGTAATGATCCCATAGTACAGGCGTCCAAGGTCCATGGTCCCAGAGAAGAACTCGTCGAAGAGGTCCATGACCTCCGGTTTGATGGTTTGCCAGAATGTTTTAAAGAACAATACTGGCAATCCATCCGGGCCCGGAGCCGAGGAGGGTTTCATTCCTTTGATCGCCGCAAGGACCTCCTCCCCCGAGAAAGGAACCACTAAAGCGGCATTGGCCTCGGCGGAAACAAGCTGGGCACCCGACCACGTATCGGGGGCCAGCGCAGCCCCACCCCGAGGGGTGGGGGTGAAAAGGGATTTATAGAAGTCATCAACGTGGGCGCGGATGTCCGAGGGTCGAACAAGCTGAGTATCACCCACCCACAAGGAGTGAATGGAGTTGCGACGACGCCGGCCATTGGCAATCGCCTGGAAGTAGGCCATGTTGGCGTCGCCCTGTAGCACCCACCGTTGGGTGCCGCGCAACTGCCAGTAGGCCTCCTCGTCGGCGTAAATGACCGAAAGCTGGTCCTCGAGATCATATCTCAACATCCACTCATCCGGGGAGATCCCAGACGAGTCAGCACGGGCGTCCAGGGCCTGGATGGCGCTTAAGAGGGCCTTCTTGCGGTCACGGATATCACGGCTGAGATTCGCGCCGCAGCCCTTCATAAACTGGCGGGCTAGCTTGGCGCAAAACTGCCAGGAGTCGACCGCGGACATGGCGCGGTGGGGGGAGTCGCGCGCGGCGGTCCACTTAGCCGTAACAGCCTCGCGGAACCCGGCTTGGTTGAGCCAGAAGAGCTCGAACCGAAACCGGGGGGGGTGGGGGGCGTTCATCAGCAGAGGAGAGAGGAGAGGGACATGATCAGAGTTGATCCTGGTAATAGCCTGAACCGAGGCCAGGGGGCATCTGAGTTCCCATTCCGGGGAAACTAAGACGCGGTCCAGGACAGACTGCGTCGGGTTCGCCTGGTGGTTAGTCCAGGTGAACCAGGCCCCCGTGCGCTCGAGCGCACGGAGGTCAAGCTCCGCGATGCAGTCGTTAAACATCTGCATCCGGGGGCGATTAACCCGGTTATTGTTCTTCTCATCCGGGGAGCGGATGAGGTTAAAGTCACCACCCACCACAATAGGTAGGGGGGAAGCGGAGATCTTCTGCTGCAGCTCGGCGAGGAAGGTCGGGGAGCGGCTGTGATCCGCCGGTCCATAGACGATGATGACCTCCCATTTGAAGTTGAGCGCACGCTCGAACATCTCCATACTAACGAAGAACTCACCCCGATCCATACCTCCCACCTCAAAGGTGGCATCCTTAACACCTAAGAGGATGCCACCCGAGTGGCCATTGTTCCCACTAGAAGGGAGCCAATGCCAGGTGAACAGGAGGGAGCTAAGGCTGTCAAGCTCGGGGAGACAGAAATCCGTGGGCATGGTTTCTTGGATGGCGATGATGTCGATGTGCCCGTCCCGGATGTACTCAACTAGCTGGCGGTGACAGCCGTCATGGCCGAAGCCGCGAATGTTCCAAAAAAGGGCGCGCATCTAAACCACCATTGAGGGGCTGCTTGATCCCAGGACGGTGGAAGCACTCTGGGCTCGAAGAGCGGCAGTGCGGGAGCGAGTGCGGCCACGAATCTCCTCGACCGGCGTCCCAATGGGCTGGGGTGCCGGGGTGCGCAGGAGGCGGGCCCGAGTCTCGGCGAGTTTCTCGTCAAGGATCTGCTCCAAGGGGGGAGGCAACCTCCCCCCGGAAAACTACGGCCGAGTCTAGGGCCACCTTGGCAAGGCGGCCGAGCGGGAAAGCTTAGAGAGCAGAAAAAAGAGCAGCTGAAAGAACTGGAAGGGATGTCGGTCGCACCTGTCTCGAGGTTCCGGGCCGCAGCCCGGATCTCAGCCCGCTCAGAGATGGACGGCGCCGGGAGGCCGGCCGGGCGATCCGCGACGAGCCGGGCGCTGCGGCGGGAAGCCGTCACCGGGGTCGACGAGGCCCGAGCCCGACGGACGTAGGACACTGAACGAGGCGGGTGGGAGGCGACGGAGGTGACCACCTCCTCGGAGGCCACCAGCAGCAGACGAGTCGGGGAAGCAGGCGCCGGAGGGATCAGACGGGCACCAGACTCCGCCTGAGGAGAGGGCGGGTCCGGGGCCGGCGGATGATGATTATGGGTTGTGACCCGGAGGATCAACCTAGAGGTGCGCATATGATGAACTGCAAATTAGGGGATCTACCATATAATACCTCGGGATGAAAAAATTGCATAAGGCTATGCGTATCGAAGACTTTGATCCGGTAGTGGAAAAAGTGGCAACCAGGGTTGAGCCATGGTAAGGTCGCTTAATGGCTTCGACCGGAAGATTGGTCCTGGTTAACGATTGTCTCACCATTCACCAATATCCCCATGTTTACTATGGGTTTCTACTTACTTCGGGATGGGTACATGATAAGATGGATATGATTAGATTTGGATATTTTTGGAAAAAGATGGGAAACAACGATATCATATGGTTAGCTGGCCAACTATTTGTTCACCAAAAGATAATGCTGGATTGGGGGTGATCAATACCAAGGTTATGAACTGGTGCCTCATAGCCAAATGGGCGTAGAAGATCTTGACAGACCAAGGAGGTTTGTGATTGCAGATATACCACAACAAATACCTCAGAGAAGGGAACAAGGGGGTTAGGGCCACTACCAAAAAACCCCAATTTGCCAGATCCATTTAGAAGGTGGAAATCCTTCTTCGACTAGGTACGAAGTACCAAATCCGGGACGGGAAGCTTGCGTCATTTTGGTTTGATAGGTGGTGTGAGGAAACACCGTTCCAGGAAATATATCCAAATCTCTTTGCGATTACGGACAAGGAAAATACCAGGGTGGCAGAAATGTGGTCGAACAACAGGTGGGCTCCCACTTTTAGGAGAACCTTTGGACCACGGGACGGAAATGAGTGGCGAGACATGCTGAATACGGTTCAGGACTCCCCTCCCTTAACTGGAAAAGATGTCGTGACTTGGAGACTTGATCCTCTGGGACAATTCTCTACCGGCTCGTTATATAAGGAGCTCTTCAAAAATGCCCCAGTAATAGACCTATCAGGTATTTGGAAGGCCAAAATGTCGGCTTACAATATTTCTATGGAAACTTGCAAGGAATAGGATACCAAGCGGTGATCAAGTACGAAAACAACAGGACCGGATGATGGCAAGTGCCCTTGGTGTTGGATGGAGGAGGACAGTAACAACATAATGTTTCGATGTGTCATGGCTCGCTTCACCTAGAGTGTGATCCGCGAGTCCATGGGATGTGATTGGAACCCAGCCGGTTCCAGTGATTTCTTTCACCTAATCTCTAACACATCTAGAAAGGACGCGCTAGACTTTCATGGATTGGAAAGGGTGCCTTGTCTTGGGCTTTATGTAATGTGGGTAACAAGACCCTGTTCGAGGGAATTGTATTGAAGCATCCGCTGACCTAGTATATAAAATCATGATCCTACTGCAGCTATGGAGAGCTTTGGGGATAAAACATGATCATACTAGGCTTGACAGCCTCATCAACAAGATCTGCGACAACTGCACCGACCTGCAGGCGGCATCAAGGGCCAACAAATACGAGCTAGGGTGGTGGCAACCGTTGATGCAGATATCAATCTTCCACGGCCCTCATAGTCTAGGTGGCTGCATACATTTTTTTTGAGGGGTGAGAAATAACTTTATTCATCAAAAGCCACATGAAGTGGGACACGGTTCTGGTTATAAGGAACGCCAAACCAGACATGGCGATCAGGACCTCGAGAAAGGGAAAATTTAGCTAAACTATGTGCTTTATAATTCGCAGCATGACACTCAAAAGTAAATTTACATTGAACATTAGCAGCTTTAAGGTGAATCTCGCTGATTATTGCTCCATATCTTCCTCTAGCATTTTGGCCAATATCTGCCATAACCTGTTTGCAGTCTGATGCAATGACAAAGTTGTAGATATTTAGGTCTTCCACCAAGCACAACGCTTCACGGCATGCTATCGCTTCGAAAGATGCAGGGTCGGTGTGACGTCCTCTAGAACCAGCGCCGAAGGTCCCAATGTAATTCCCCGCTTCATCTCTGCATACTGCAGCAGCCGATCCTCCTTTTCTGGCGCGAATACCTGCGTCAACATGTATTTTGTAATATCCAGGAGGTGGCCTCTTTTGGTTCTGTCGCTGTTGCCGGGCTGGAGCCATAGGCCGTTGTGGACGTCGGTTTGCATCATAGATAGTACCAAGTTCTGCAATGAATTTGTTGATGAAGGAATGTGTCTAATGGTGGCTTTGGAAGATCGCCTCATGAATGGCTTTACAGCGGGCATGCCAGATCGATCACGTCGTGACCGCCAGACGGACAAAATTATCATGCGTCATGATACACGCTGCGACGCAAGATGGGTTATTGTTGACCTTGTATTAAGTCTTTGCCAGCGCTTTCCGCTGTGTAGCCTTTTGTAACTTTTTTCGTCGTTTTTTAGGACGCGTCTAGCGGGTGGCCGTTGGCCCGCTAGCGCTACGGAGTGGCCCGCCGAAAAAAGAAATATGTTGTCCCCTAATTCATATTAGGAAAAGTGAACAGGTGTGAACATGTTTAAACATGATAAATAAAAAAAATTGCAAAGCACCCACATGAACAGATGTGAACGCACTTAATTCAGATTTTCAATTTTTTAAAAAATCATAACTTTCAAACCGCGCGTCGAAATTAAGATCCGTTTTCACTTTTGGAACCCTCGTGGAGTGCTCATCGAAACTAGATCCCACATGGGTATGTTTTGACGAAACAAATTGTGCAATTTTCACCCCGTTTTATGCAACTGCCTAGCCGTCAGTGTGCAATTACTTGACAGGGATGCGCAACTTTTCACTATACCGTAAATGCATAGTTTTCAATGATTGTATCTCCGTCCCCAAACTACCTCCTTCCAATGAGATGTGCAACTTTGTATGTTGCGCAGGCCAACTGTATAGTAGTTGATGTGCAATTTTCCCTTCCTCGTGGATGTGCTTCACTATTTGCTGCATCGGCCAACAGCCTAACAGTGGATGTACAACTTCAGATACTGCCACGGCCAACTCTCTAACAGTGATTTGCAACTTTCTCCTATACTCCCATGAATGTGTAGTTTCCCTGCTAGTACACGGTCCAAACCACCCCTGCAAATGAGATTCACAACTTTAGCACTCTTTTTATATGTAACTTTTCACAACCCTCATGAATGTCAATTTTTTACCATTCAATTATCCTTGCCCGTGAGATGTGCAACTTCGTATGTTGCCCTGGCCAACTACCTAGCAGACTATATGCAACTCTGTTTGTTACCCTGCCAATTGAAAATACATGTTCATGAATAGGAAGGGGAAGGAGTTTCACATTGACTAATAGGCAGTTGGCTTGAACAATAGACTAAGTTGCACAAATCGCTTGCAGGGGAGGTGGGAGTAGGGTGTGACGACAGTGAAAAACTACACATCCACGAGTAGCGAGGAGGGTTGCACAATGACTACTTGGTAGTTGCTCGGGACAATAGACTAGTTGCACATCAAAGTTGTCATGGTTTCTAGATTGCAACCTCATGAAAGCTGAATCATGCAGATCCAAAAGTTGGTTTTGGAAAAAGTTGCATGATGTAGTACTAAAGTTACACAATACAATACTAAAGTTGCATAATATGGCATAAAAATTGGCATCGAAGAAAATCCGTCGAAACATGCCCATACGAGATCTGTTTTCAAAGATCTCGTCGCGAGGAATCCAACTGTAAAGACAGATCTGAATTTCGATGTGTAGTTTGAAATATATGACTTTTTAAAAAATTAAAAATCCAAAGTAAATACACGTGGATGTGTTTTTTCCATTCACATGTGATAAGTCTGGTCGCATTTAATACCATCAATCACATGCACTAGGAGACAAAAACATGCCCATGCATGCATGTAATAAGTGATGGAGCCAGCGTGATGTGCGGACAAGAGCCGGCCGCTCAATTTGTCTAAATAGTGCGTATGCACTTTTTAGATTTTAGGTTTTTTTAATATCAGTAGCGTATGCACTTTTTAGATTTTAGGTTTTTTTAATATCAGTACAGACACAAGCGCTTATATACACGCGCATACACTCACCTCTATGAACGCACACACGCACCTTTGAAAGACTGAACCGACATATCATCTTGAGATTTACGAAGTCATCGTAGGCGCCCCTCGTCGTCGACGGAAACGTCTTCGAACCCTGGTGGGCTGAGGATACCACAGGCCTTCTAACCATCCAACCACAGGTTGGTTCGTCTTTTTTTCATCGTTGTTAACCTTTACTTATTCTAATATAAGGGTCTTATTCTAAGGCAGAGTGATAGTCTCTTTTCCAAAAAAAAGTCAAGGATTTTTGGACCTGTATTTGAAACTAGTTTTTTTTAGCAAAGATAGCTAGCCTTTATTGATCGTCTAAAATGTTTTTAGGTATTACAAGAGTATCATGTGGAATACCTAACCAAATATGTCTCCCTATAGGCAGAGCGACATCATCCCTAGCTAGCTTATGGGCTTCAAAATTTAAAACCCTAGACTCGTAGTTAAAAGTACAAGAAATAAAAAATGTTGTGGTCTCATGAATCTCTTTAATAATCCCACCTTCTCCCCCGGACTTCTGTTGAATATGCTTCACTGCTTGCTCAAAATCAGAGGTTATAAATAAATGTTGTAGGTTCAAGTCTTGTGCCAAAGCTTGAGCTTCTCTACAGGCAACAGCTTCTAGCACTGCAGGTTCAAGCTGGCCCTTGATAACCAAGATCGACGAGCCAAGAAAACTACCATCCCGGTCCCTACATATAGCTGTTGCAGTGCCGGTTCCATGGTCCTCTGATACACCTGCATCCACATTTATTTTGACAGTTCCCTCTGGTGGTGGTCGCCAAACTCTGGGTGACACAACCCTTGGCGCCGATATCACACGTTGATCCTTCTTTTGTTGTAGTTGATCTAGCTTTGCTATGAAACGAGTGACAAAAAGATGAGTTGACAAGGGACTTTGGTTAATTCCCTCATGTATCAACTTTCGTCGAGCATATCAAATAACTCATAGTGTCATCGTTATCCGCGTCATCTCCTCATGGCTCAGGACATCAAACATGGAGAAAAGCCAGCTCTTTGCTGTAGGCTCGGCAGTGGCGATTGAGGGAGTCCTGAATTAGGGGTTGTCCGGATAGCCGGACTATATCTTCGGTCGAACTCCTGGACTATGAAGATACAAGATTGAAGACTTCGTCCCGTGTCCGGAAGGGACTTTCCTTGGTGTGGAAGACAAGCTTGGCGATACGGATATGTAGATCTCCTACCATTGTAACCGACTCTGTGTAACCCTAGCCCTCTCCGGTGTCTATATAAACCGGAGAGTTTTAATCCGTAGGACGAACAACAATCATACCATAGGCTAGCTTCTAGGGTTTAGCCTCTCTGTTCTCGTGGTAGATCTACTCTTGTACTACCCATATCATCAATATCAATCAAGCAGGACGTAGGGTTTTACCTCCATCAAGAGGGCCCGAACCTGGGTAAAACATCGTGTCCCCTGCCTCCTGTTACCATCCGGCCTAGACACACAGTTCGGGACTCCTACTCGAGATCTGCCGGTTTTGACACCGACATTGGTGTTTTCATTGAGAGTTCCTCTATGTCGTCACTTTTAGGCCCGATGGCTTCTCTGATCATCAACAGCGATGCGATCCAGGGTGAGACTTTTCTCCCCGGACAGATCTTCATATTCGGTGACTTTGCACTGGCCAATTCGCTTGGTCATCTGGAGCAGATCGAAAACTACGCCCCTGGCCATCAGGTCAGATTTGGAAGTTTGAACTACACGGCCGACATCCGCGGAGACTTGATCTTCGACGGATTCGAGCCACAGCCGGGCACGCCGCATTGTCACGATGGGCATGATTTAGCTCTGCCGCCGAACAGTGCCCTGGAGGCCGCACCTGTGTCCGCTCCGACCCCTAGCTCGGAGCCGATCACCCCAATCGAGGATGGGTGGTTAGACACCGCCTCGGGGGCTGCAATCTCTATGGCGATCGAGCCGAACACCAGCCCTATTCTATGCGAAGCCCATGACTCCAAGGAACTGGACTCCTCTCCAGACTCTGAGCCCTCCGCGCCCCGACCGATCGAACCCGATTGGGCGCCGATCATGGAGTTAACCGCCGCGGACATCTTTCAGCATTCGCCCTTCAGCGATATTCTGAATTCACTAAAGTCTCTCTCTTTATCAGGAGAGCCCTGGCCGAACTATGGTCAACAAGGTTGGGATGCGGATGATGAAGAAATTCAAAGCCCACCCACCACCCACTTCATAGCCACTGTCGATAATTTAAACGACGTGCTCGACTTCGACTCCGCGGACATCGATGGTATGGACGACGATGTAGGAGATGAACATGAACCAACGCCTATAAGGCACTGGACAGCCACCTCATCTCATGATGTATACATGGTGGACACACCCAAAGGAAGCGACGACGAGAAACATAGGGATGCAACGAGGGATCGTTCACTCGAAAAGCAATCAAAGCGGCGACGTAAGCACCGCTCCAAGCCCCGCCTCAACAGAGACAGCAGCCATACAGACCCAGCCATAGAGCAGGACGAGTCGGCGGACGACGAACATGCCTTCGAGCAAGCGTCCGAACAGGGCAACTTGGATAAACAAATCGAACACCCCGTCCCTGGCGAAAACAACAATCCGGACGACCTTACACCGGATAAACTCATGGTGCAGAAGAACCTCCACAAAAGGCTCGTCGCCACTGCGCATAGCCTGAAAAAGCAGAAGCGGAAGCTCAAAACTGTGGAAGATGCACTCAGAATCAGATGGAGCAAAGTACGCAACACCGCAGACAAATATGCTGGCAGTCGCCACACAAAAAGCTATCCAAAGCAAAAGCTACTGCCTGAATTTGACGAGGAGGCCTTAGAGCCCCCGCAGTCAAAAAATAGGAAAGCCCTCCGGTCAGATGGATGACCGCATGGCCAGCATGGAGCGGCAAGCGGCGCCGCACACAAGCCGGCACGGGATCCACCAAAGGATCCGCATCAAAAAGACAGCCCAGCCAGATCTATATACGGGCCAAGAAAGCAAGCTCTAGTAAGCAATGCAACACAACAAATATCCGAACATCACGGCACATCCAAATACAGGGGTGCCACACACCCCCTATGTTTCACCGATGAGGTGCTGGACCATGAATTTCCAGCGGGATTCAAGCCCGTAAACATAGAGGCGTACGACGGAACAACAGACCCTGGGGTCTGGATCGAGGATTATATCCTCCACATACACATGGCCAGAGGAGATGACCTTCACGCCATAAAATACTTATCCCTCAAGCTTAAAGGGCCAGCCCGGCATTGGCTCAAAAGCCTTCCCAAAAACACCATTGGAAGTTGGGAAGATCTTGATGATGCTTTCGGGGCAAAATTTCAAGGGACCTATGTCCGCCCTCCGGATGCAGACGATCTCAGTCACATAACTCAACAGCCCGGAGAGTCAGCCCGGAAATTCTGGAACAGATTTCTTACTAAAAAGTATCAGATAGTGGACTGTCCGGACGCCGAAGCCCTAGCAGCTTTTAAGCACAACGTTCGAGATGAAAGGCTCTCCATACACCTCGGCCAAGAAAAGCCAAGAACAATGGCCGCATTAACAAGCCTCATGACCCGCTTTTGCGCAGGAGAGGACAGCTGGTTGGCAAGATGTAGCACTAGCGACCCAAGTACATCCGAAGTTAGGGATGGAAACTGCAAACCCCGACACAGCAAGGACCAGCGCCGGAATAAGGGAAACAACCCAAAGAGCACGGCGGTCAACGCCGGATTCAAAAGCTCGCGGCAGAATCAGAGAAAGCCGCCCCTCAGGGATAACAGGGACGAGCTATCCAACTTAAACAAAATCTTGGACAAGATATGTCAAATACATAGTACTCCCGGGAAGCCTACGAACCATACCCACAGAGATTGTTGGGTTTTCAAGCAAGCCGACAAACTCAACGCCGAACACAAGGGGCTCGACACACCAAGTGAGGACGACGACGAACCCCACAAGCAGAGCACCAGGAAACAAAAGGATTTCCCACAAGAAGTCAAAACAGTACACTTACTTCACGTAACGAACAGAACGGCGCCACCAGAGATACGCGCCATACGGCCTATCCCAAAGGAGTCTCGCCAATGGTTGTTAAAACTGATCACCTTCGACCATCAGGATTACTCTAGAAGTATCCGGAACGCAGGCTGGACTGACTTGGTATTAGATCCAATAATTGGCGGACTCCATTTTATAAATGTCCTGATGGACGACGGTAGTGGTCTAAACCTGTTATACCAGGACACAATCCGCAACATGGGGATAGACCCAACAAAAATTCACCATAGCAAAACCTCCTTTCAAGGGGTAACGCCAGGCCCGGATGCCCGTTGCATGGGTTCTCTCCGGCTAGAAGTTATGTTCGGCTCCCCCGATAACTTCCATCACGAACAGCTAACTTTCCACATCGCCCCATTCTCAAGTAGCTATCAAGCACTGCTGGGACGTGAAGCTTTCGCACGCTTTAACGCAATACCGCATTATGCATCTCTTACGCTTAAGATGCCCGGTCCACGAGGCATCATCTCATTAAAGGGAAAACATTGAGTGTTCCTCCCGCGCGGAAAACAGTGCGGCTGCCTTGACAGCCCCACAATAAAGCGGCTTCACCAGTCAAAGCATCTAAACATGTCGTCAAGACCACGGACACGGCTAGACGAGTCCAGCATAAACATACAATTGATAAAGGCTTAATAGTTGTATACCCCTGTACTAGGGGCTCCGCGCATATAAAACAAGAGACAATAAAGCTCAATTTTACCCATTTCGATTTATACTTTGTTTATATAGTATAACTCATGTTCGGCACAATCTTTCTTTAATTAAGTTCCTCTCTTTTATAGATGAACACCGTGCTACGCCCGTCCAGGATACGGCACAACGGAGACACAGGCGCAGACGTGCAGCAGGGACCCGTTCCAAGGATTCTTTTCAGATTAAGACTATGCGTAAACCTTTTTTACTGTCTCTTGTTGATACACATCCGATGGATTCTTGGTATAACCAAGGAGGAGGCTGGCGTTTTGGCATGTGGCCACATCAGAGTTTTGCGCATACCTGGACACTAAGGGCTTATAACTAAGGGCGTTATCCCGCCCGCCCTCATAAAGACCGAATACCTTAGGGAGCGTTCGGCGTCGCGAGTTTGGCCTTATATGCATCAGCTCCGAATCATGTCTTTGGTCAAATGTTGGGTTTGCCCGGCTCCCGTGTTTTGCTGCCTTACATTCCGCTCTATTGGCTAAGGCAGCACCAGGAGAACTACTGTGATTGTGCCCCGGTTCGGCCAGGCGAGCACCTCAGTAGAGAAAGCCGAAAACTGACTGTCATGATATAGCACGAGACTGGTCAACCACTCGATGACTTACCGGAATCTTTAGGATTCCTCTGCATTAACGAAGGGCCGTTTCCCGGCCAGGCACATACACGCCCCGAGTTCGGGTGAGCGCAGGCGCCACTAGGGGCTATATAAGTAGCCTCAATGTCAAACTCCTATGGCTAAGTGAAAGTGATAAAGCATCATAGTCTGATTGCCTAGTTCGCTGCGCTATCACCTTCTTTGTAGGACCAAGATGTTGGATCAAGTGTGAAAATGCGCCTTCTGCGAACACCCCCGCATTATGTGCGTGGGGGCTGAAGCCGACGACTACCATCTTTCAGATTATATATACGTATATGTTAAACGGCCGCACATGAGGTATTATAATACTTGCAGGCACAAGTATAAAAAGCTTCTACAATTTATCAAAATATTGTTTTACAATAATACATGCTATTCGGATATAGTATCCTTCGAGCACTGCGTCTCTATTAAACGAGCGCCATGCAGAACTTCCTGAAAATAGCGCTCGGCAGGTACTCGGCTTCCATCCGAGTCTGGGGATGCAACAACGGTGGCTTCCATTTCCGCCCAGTTTGTCTTGACACGGGCAAGAGCCATCCGCGCACCCTCTATGCACACTGACCTCTTCATCGCATTGATATGTGGCGCCACACCAAGGAATTGCTGCACCAAGTTGAAATAACTTTTCGGCTCTGGCCTCTCTGGCCACAGATGACTCATGACATACTTCATGGCGAGTCCGGACAACCTATTTAGCTCGGCCCATTCGGCCAAACGATCGGCTAATGACAGTGGACGCTCTGGATTGTGGAACTGCGACCAGAAGAGCTTTTCCACTTCGCGATCTTCTTGATCTCGGAAGTGTTCGGCCGCATCTGCGGCACTCGCTGCTAAATCCAGATAGGTGTCTGCCGTACTCCACATCTGGTCTAACGGAGCATGTTTAGGATCACAGAACTTCCTCCACGGCATGAATGGATTTCTAGCCGCGATCTCTCCGGCCTGACGCAGCTCCTCCTTCATAGCTCTCATCGCATAGCGAGCATCCTTGGCATCGGCAACGGCCTTCTTCAGGTCCGTCTGTTCCGCCCGATCTTCTTTTTCAAGAAGCTTGCAACGGTCAGCAGCGTTCTTCAGCTTCACGGCCATCTCGGCCATTTCCTTCTTGCTTCGGCAGTGAGCAGCCTGTTCGGCTTTCAGCTCTTCAATTGCCTTTTCGGCAGCCGCATCACTTTTCCTGGCTTGCTCCTTGGCTCGGGCAAGTTCCGCCCGAAGATTCTCCATGGCAGCAGCACCATCTGCATCAAGCGCACACATTGTAAGATACTGGCATAAAGCTCCTCTTACCAGGCGCCGCCGAAGGAATTACATACCTTGTGCCTCGTCAAGCCGCTTGTTGACAAGCGCGATGTCCATCAGTCCGGCTAGCCACCGGACACTCCGCCACCTACGTATAAAGGCGGCATATTAGACCTGGGATTATGATCCTCTGTGCGCCGTCACTTTTGACAACACACAGAGTCTCAGGGGCTACTATCTACACGGGGCGCATCTTATTTATGTGCAACTGTCCAAAAAGGGTACATTATTTCGCGTACCTCAAAACCTGTGAGTAAACTCCTGACGGCCTCGTGCAATCCGCTCTCCGCGGATGAAATCCTCTCAATCACCGTACCCATCAATGCACGGTGCTCCTTCGAGATAGATGCTCGCCCTAGCAGATCCTTCAGCTCCTCCGACCGCGCACCAGATGGTGTCGGACTCGTCCGATGGCCCTTTTCGAAGGCTGGACGCGGATGGCTTTGGGGGGGCATATGACTACCTTCCGGCCGCGCCGGATTCGGAGAAACCCTCCGCGACGATACCTCAGGGTCGCCCGCCTTGCAAGGCGGTACGGCAGGGGGAGGCATTCCGCTCTCCATCATCTCTGGAAGAAGATCCCCCGAAGACGAGCTCTGGTGAGAAGGGCTAAGGTCCGAGCTACAAGGTAAATTTTCGATTACTTTTCTCAGATATAAAGCAGGGATTTCTCTCATTTCTTAAAAAGAAAACTCCTCTCTACTTACGGCTCGATGGAGGGCTGATCCCCTTGAGGGCATAATTCGGCCGAAGTATCCCCCAGCACAGGACCCTCTGGCAAAGATTTCTTCCCCCGCTTTAAGGCATGGTCTCCGGGTCTTCAGAGGCGGTCCTCTTCTTCCCCCGAGGAGAGGAATTTTCGGTTCCTCCCTTCCTAACAACCTCCTTTCAGGGGGCTGTAGCTTCCTTATCCCCTCCCTCGCTTCCCTTTGAAGGCACAACCTCCAACATCCTGACTAGCACGGGACCCGACGTGGTCTTGGGGAGGGGGGCGGACACCTGATTAGCTTTGCTTTCGCTATCCACTCATGTTTAAAGGACAGCTCTTTTAGGGGCAATTTTATGATAAATATACGGATAGCGAGTCTGGGCACAAGGCTACTTACTTGAGTGTCCGTACGATTGGAGCTCAGACCTGCGTCCTCCGTAGAATCCGGACACACTACTTGTGGTCCGAAGAACAGTTTGTACATCTCCACGGGCGTCATGCCAAGAAAATGTTGGAGAACTCGTGGTCCCTCCGGGTTGAATTCCCACAGGCGGAGGGGCGACGTTTGCAGGGCAGAACTCGGCGAATTAACATAACCTGCGTCACCACGACCAGACTGATGTCTCTTTCTAGGAGATCTCGGATGCAGCCCTGCAACAGGGGCACGTCCTTTGCCGGCCCCCAGTCCAGCCCGGTATTGACCCATGACACCAGTCGTGGTGGGGGACCCGAGCAAAAGGCAGGTGGTGCCAACCACTTGGGGGCCCTGGGAGCGGTAATATAAAACCACTCTCGTTGCCATAAGCTGGACTCCTCTTGAAAATAGCCCTCGGGCCATGGAGCACAGGCATTCTTGCTTATAAAAGCACCTCCGCACTCCGCATGCCGTCCCTCGATCCTCTTCGGCTCTACTTTGAAGGTCTTGAGCCATAGTCCGAAGTGAGGAGTGATACGGAGGAAGGCTTCATACACGACGATGAATGAGGAAATCTGGAGGATGGACTCCGGGGCTAAGTCGTGAAATTCCAGCCCATAATAATACATGAGCCCCCTCACGAAGGGATCCGTCGGAAATCCTAGCCCTCGAAGGAAGTGAGACATGAACACCACACTCTCACCGGGCTTGGGAGTGGGAATGACCTGCCCTTGAGCAGGCAGCCTATGCGAGATTTCGCCGGTCAAGAACCTGGCCTCTCTCAACTTCAGCACGTCCTCCTCCGTGATGGAGGAGGGCATCCATCGGCCTCGAAGGTCGGAACCGAACATTGTCGAAGGTCCGAAGCGCCTGAAATCTGGAGCCTTGGGTGTTGGAACTCGAGGCGAAGGGAGAACTCGTTTGAGATTGAAAGAAAGGAGTAAGGCCTTGGTCTCTTTATAAGAGCTTGAATACCAAGGGCCTTCCCCATGACCGTTTGGGACTCGCCTTTGATCGAGAAAATATACCAACGGGTACGGTTGGGTTACCCACGCCCGTATTGATGAGAATCCCGGAATAAGGGGACACGATCTCTGCTTTAACAAGATGTGCCAAGGAAACCGCCTCGCTAAACGCGCTGAGGTGGGACGGTAAAACGATTCGAATGAAGACTTGGCCGTGGTGTGATGTCACGCTACGGAATACGTCAGCAGATTAGATTTGTGTAAATATTATTCTCTCTATGGCAATATGTGGAAACTTATTTTGCAGAGCCGGACACTACCTTTGTGTTCAAAATCTTCTATGAAGTACTTGGAGGAGGAACCCGCCTTGCAATGGCGAAGACAATCTGCGCGCCGGACTCGTCGTCATTGAAGCCTGGCTCAGGGGCTACTGAGGGAGTCCTGGATTAGGGGGTGTCCGGATAGCCGGACTATATCTTCGGCCGGACTCCTGGACTATGAAGATACAAGATTGAAGACTTCGTCCCGTGTCCGGAAGGGACTTTCCTTGGCGTGGAAGGCAAGCTTGGCGATACGGATATGTAGATCTCCTACCATTGTAACCGACTCTGTGTAACCCTAGCCCTCTCCGGTGTCTATATAAACCGAAGAGTTTTAGTCCGTAGGACGAACAACAATCATACCATAGGCTAGCTTCTAGGGTTTAGCCTCTCTGATCTCGTGGTAGATCTACTCTTGTACTACCCATATCATCAATATCGATCAAGCAGGACGTAGGGTTTTACCTCCATCAAGAGGGCCCGAACCTGGATAAAACATCATGTCCCCTGCCTCCTGTTACCATCCGGCCTAGACGCACAGTTCGGGACCCCCTACCCGAGATCCGCCGGTTTTGACACCGACAGCCACTACAAGAAATATGTCAACTTGTGACCACCACTATTGGTCACTGAAAGGTCAGAAATTTCCATTTGCGACCTTTTTGTGACCAAAAACAGAAGGTCAAAAGCTGGCGGTCATAAACTGACTATAGCGACCTTTCTTCTGGAATGGTCGAAGATGTTTACGACCAAAATACGTCTACTGTGGCGTTTTGGTCACTAGCAACCTCCCCAGGCCACGTAGGCATCCAGCGTGGCAATCTGACGTGGCACAAGATTCAGCTCGGTCCAATTCGATTTTCTACATGGGCCTAGCCCAACAATTCGGCCTTTTTACTGTATATTTTCTCTATTAATTTTCTCTAGCTACATGGGCCTGGCCCAACAATTTGGCCTTTTTATTTTCTAGGCATGGCCTTTTGCGGTCCATTTCATTTTTATTTTCGAGGGTTTTTTGTGGTCCAGTTTTTAGATGGGTCCCAATTGTCAGATTTTTCCTGGCAGTGGATCCACATCACTTTTTAAGCAGTATATATCAAACAGAAAGAAGAAAAGAATATGAAAATCTTCAAATAACAACCAAAATAGGTTTATTACAATATATTCTATACAGAACAGAACATGTGAAACTCCATACACTCATTCACATCACAACAATCAGTTTAACCTACAAATATTGCATGCCCAGGAACTTAAAACTTCACGTACATAACCATACAATGTTCCACACAATCACAAATATTGCGATTGAAAAATAAAACACTCTGCCAAGTTAAAGCTAGCTACTCTTGGATACCACGAAACATGCTCTTCAACATAGGAAGAAGCCATCAACGGAGTTCTACCAACAACACAAGCTCCATTCACCTACAAGAACAGAATGGAATATCAAGTACTGGATCGTTCAAGCAGATTACAACCAACATATATATGTAGAAGTACATCAGGAAATATGATAGAAAAACCGGACAATAGATACACTTATACAGCCCAAAAAATGGGTGATGATGACAAGATAAAAATATAGAATAGGAAATTTATGAGATTACATATTTGCCAACAAATGGGTGATGACAACAGATACACTTATCGGGAAAATATATATTTAACGAAATTTCACATTAGAAAGTAGTTTCTGCTTCAAGTTTTAAAACTCAACCATTCATCATTAATAGTAGCAATTCAAACTAGAACTTAAATTCTCTAGTAAGATATTCAATACAACATTGTTCTTTCAAAAAATTGAACAGTTGCAAGTAACAGCTTAATAGACATCAAACTCACTAGGCAGATTAAATTACTACAGTACACTAGTGCAGAATGAATCAGTGATGTTATTATAGGTTCTGAATTCACAATGCAGGCACGGCATTTGAAAATTTGCTGCAACCAAAGGTTGTGCACCAAGTAAAAGTAATTCCCAGCAAAGGTTATTCACAAGCGAGCAAAGCAAAGCATGCGGGTACAACGGTATGATGCAGCAGACATACATAGACACATAACAGGATTAGACGCCACTTGATTCGCTGATCCATTACCAACAGTATAGTTAGTTTACCCTTTACTTAAATGTCAGGTCATTTCATTTCAATGCAACTCTTGGTTGCAGATGTATTATTATTGCTCTAGTACGTAGTAATCAGCAGCAGCAGCAGCAATAGTACTAGATAGTAGTGTCAACCAATAAGCATCAGAACCAACCAACATATATTTAGTGAGTTTTTCTGTGCGTATCTGCAATACAGTTTCGGTCTAAAACAGAGTTGATCTACGAAAAACAGGGGTAGGGAAGTTGTTACCTGGTTGTGGCTATGGTCGCCGAATTCAGGGATAGGGCCGCTGAGGTGGAGGTGGTCCTCCTGAATCTGCAGTTTGCCGGCGACGAAGACGAAGCGGAAGGCGAGGAGGGGCTGTGTGCCGGTACATCCATCCAGCGACAACTGCTCATTCATGGCAGGAAACCACATCACATCTCAGTCAAAGGAATGGAGGGTACGGGAAGAAGAAGAAGAAACTGAAGGTAAGAAGACCTGGATGGAGTCGGACCAGTGGTGGAGGGGCGTCCTCCATGGGCGCCGCCTCTGCGTCCACCACCGGGAACATCTCGTTCAGGTCCTTGGCCCGCAGCGCCTGCACGCACCAGATTAGATCACAACACGGCGTCGAAGCTAGAGATCGATGCAACTTCAATTCAAAACTGGATATCAAAGAACAATGTACAAAAGAACTTGCCATTTAGTTCTGCATGATCATCACGGTCTACAATACCAATATAGCATGGCCTTCTGGTTCTGTAGCTAATCAGCGCCAAGAGTAGATCTCCGAGGTAATTGCAGTGCCTTGCAATGCCCCTAAATGCAACAAAGAAGGGCTTGTTATAGTATTTTTACATTCATTAAGGACAATAGCTTTTCTTTTTCTTGCAAAAGGACAACAGTTAACAAGTATAATTACTCCCAAGAGAAGGTTTGAAAAACCCAACATGTCTAGGAAACAACTGTTCAGTAAAGTGCAGCGGCTGGATAAATCTATCATGCACATCATTTAAGCAAAAAGTGTTCCAACTACTATGGAACCACATATTTGTTATCTGTGTATCTACACACCTTTTGGAGTAGCTGCAAAGAATTAACACTAAGCATAAGATACACTAAAGAACTTTCAATGGAGCAGCTGCACATAATTAAGAAAGCATCAGCAAGTTAACAAGCTACTGAAAAACTACTGCAACCAAAGCAGTACTACAAAATACAGAATTTGCAAAAATTTGTAAACTGAATTTTTGCCAAGGAAACAAAAATGTATAGCTTCAGGCCTACAGAATAGCTTCAGGCTGGAGCACTACAGTTGTTGGTTAGACTTCATATAGCTTCAGGCTGGTTGGAGTACTACAGCAGCAACCATTTCATGGTTAGACTACTCCATTTGCAGTAGCCAAATATTCATATATCTACAGTAGCAAAAAGTTGGTTGCCTGACTAAATAGTCATCCTCTCGTGAGGATTCTGCAGCAAAAGAGTTGCTACTTTGGTAGTGGCAATAGTTGACCCTGCGCTAAATTGCTCTTTGCAATTTTGGACTGAATGTATTGAGATGTTTAGCTACTATCAGCAGAGTTGCAGAGTAGTGTTTAGCTATCTATCTAGTACAGTAGCTGCTAGCCATGAGAGCGGTGAAGATTGAGGTGACCTGAGCAAGCGCCAAGGGCTGATGGTCAGTCGGTGATGCTGAACCCGGTGGCCCCATTTGTACGCTGGTCATGGTCGCCATGGTTCCAAGGTCCTGCAGAAATTGGCAGCCACTCTGTTTCAAAGCTCCCCCGTGGCGCCTAATCAAAACAGAGCAAGAATGGGGGATCTAGCACACGGTGGATGCGAGCTAGGACAAAGTGGGGGACGCGATTTACCTCATGTGCTCGACGGATGAAGGCGGTGGATCTCAGACGAACAGGTCGCAGTGGTAGCTCTCCACGCCCCCGCCATCAGCGACGACGGGCGTCTCCCCGTCCTTGAGCATCTTCCGCGCCATGGCTTGGACTCCGGTCAGCCGCAGAACAGAACCCTAGGACGACGCTTGGGGGCGCAGGCATGGGGGTGAGACATGGATCAGATGCCCACGGGCATCGCGTGGCGGCGGACCTCAGGCGGAGTGGAGGACCTCAGGCGTCCATGGCGGCCTCCTTGCACAGAGAAATACAGATGGGATTGAGACTTGAGAGAAAAAAAAGGAAGACACAAACAGAGGGAGGAAGAAGAGCGGGGGAACACGTCGACCTGCGGGACTTCGGTCGACGGTGGAGCTGCTCCGGCGAGGCGTGAGGCCGAGGCAGCGGAGACCGAGGCTCGATCGCGTTGGATCTCCCTCCCTCGGGTTCTTCTCTCCCTTCTGGTGAGGGAAGGGGAGGGGCGAGAGGAGGAGGGCGTGGGGGAGGCCATGGACGGCGGTGAGCTCCGTCGGAGGGAGGCGGCGGCGGTGATCTGGAAGGAAGGAGGCGAGCTCTTGTTCGCTCTCTCTCCATCGGGTGAGACATCGAGGAGAGACGAGGGGAGGGATGGGATCGGGATGGGTGGCGGCGGCGATGTGGGAGGCGAGGGGAGCGAGATCTGGATCGAGCGAGGAGAGGGGGGCTACTAGGGTTTGGGTTGGGTTGGGTTGAGAGGGGACCTGAGAGACGTTGGATCCGTCAGATGTGGACGGTCCAGATCGGCTAAGGGGGGTGATCTGTGTGAAGAGCTCTGATTGGCTCAGAAAAATTATGATTTAAAATAGTTTCTAAAACTAGGAGGGTTTTGTGAAGCAGCTATCAAAAATATTTTGCAAAATGGCACAACTAAAATTTTCTATCAATTTAGACCATATTTTATGGATGATAGCCAGTTTGCATGCAATTTTTAATCTTTGTAGCTATTTTAAATCATTATTCGAGTGCCCAAAATGAGTGTTTTTGTGAAGGACCTACCAAATAATTGTTGCAAAATTGTACCAAATAAATTTTCTAAAATACTAGGCCATATTTAATGCACAATTGACCAAATGGTTGGGTGTCAGAAGTTTTGATCCACCTCTGGTGAAAAAGACAAATTTCCGCCGATTCAGCTGGAAGCGGGTCAAATTTGAACTGCAGCTGCCTCGTAGTTTGTTCTTTATTTTTTCCAAAAATCATTTCTAGGTACATAAATATCTATTTAATCAGAGAAACACCAAAACAATTCCAAGATTCAACCACTAGCTAGGAACGGACATTCCCGCCGTTTTGACCGCATTTTGAAACGGGCATAAAAATTTCAAAAAAATTCAAAAAATTGGAAAACCTTCGCATTGCATCATTATATGTGACCAAGTTACCAGGAAAAATTATAAACATGTAATACGGCGAATATTTAAAAAAAGTGTTCTCACAAATGAGCTATCATGCGTGAAGATGAATGGCTTTCAACCCAAATGCTCAATCTTATGGCCATATACATGGCATAGTTTGTTCAAATGATCTCATATTATGCACAAGAGTGCATATTAGAATGGCAAACAATGTTGCTTAAGGAAGTTTTCATTTTCTTTGGACGAAAAAACCATTTTCCATTTTTCGAGTGCCCAAAAGGAGGTTTTTTTGTGAAGGACCTCCCAAATAATTGTTGCAAAATTGGACCGAATCAATTTTATAAAATACTAAGACATATATAATGCACAATTGACCAAATTATTGGGTGAAAAAAGTTTTGATCCACCTCTGGTGAAAAAGACAAATTGTCGTCGATTCAGGTGGAAACGGGTCAAATTTGAACTGTAGCTGCCTCATAGTTTGCTCTTTATTTTTTCCAAAAATCATTTCTAGGTACATAAGTATCTATTTAATCAGAGAAACACCAAAAAAATTCCAAGATTCAACCACTAGCTAGGAACGGTCAAGCCCGCCGTTTTGACCGCATTTTGAAGCGGACATAAAAAATAAAAAAAATAAAGAAAATGGAAAACCTTTGCATTGTGTCATTATATGTGACCAAGTTCCCAGGAAGAATAATAAACTTGTAATACGGTAACTATTTTAAAAAAGTGTTCTCGGAAATGAGCTATCATGTGTGAAGATTCATGTATTTCAACTCAAACGATCAATCTTATGGCCACATTCATGGCATAGTTTGTTCAAACGATCTCATATTGTGCACAAGGGTGCATCTTGGAATTCCAAACAATGTTCCAAAGGGAGTTTTCATTTTCTTTGCACGGAAAATTCATTTTCCATTTTTCGAGTGCCCGAAATGAGGTTTTTTTGTGAAGGACCTACCATATATTTGTTGCAAAATTGTACCAAATAATTTTTATAAAATACTAGGACCTATTTAATGAACAATTGACAAAATGGTTGGGTGTCAAAAGTTTTGATCCACCTCTGGTGAAAAAGACAAATTCCCGCCGATTCAGCTAGAAGCAGGTCAAATTTGAAGTGCAGCTGCCTCATAGTTTGCTATTTATTTTTTCCAAAAATCATTTCTAGGTACATAAGTACCTATTTAATCATAAATACATGGTTTGATGGCGATACGTCGAGGTTTGGGCGGTGGCCGAGGCCCCCAACTCTAGAGCGCGTAAACTCGCATGCCTGCCGCGTGGTCACCGCGTGGCCGTGGCGTTGCTATGTGTTCTGGGCGGCCTAGGCATGTCTAGTGGGTTGGGCACTCCCCAGGTAGGTGCTAGGAAGAAAATCACAACATAAGATTCTCACGAGGAGACCGATCGATGCTCAAACATGAATAAGCAGCCAAGTGTTTGATTAGCGGTACGGGAAATGCACATGGCCAATGGGCGTGAGTTTTGGCCGAGGATGATCGTCTACTAAAGATAATGTATTCACAAATTTTCAGATCAAAAGGAGGATCCTAGGTGGTACTTGCTTTGCAAAGTACCATACTAGACAAAAATATGAATGTTGAAGCTAGGCTCAAAATAATAAATGGATTGAGCTGAAATTTGGTGGAGGATGGTTATTTGGGCATAGGAAAGCATTGTAGAAAATTGATATCATTTTGACATGCCAAAGTAGTACTTCCTTCACAATGCTCTTCCATGGACAGAAACTTGGGAAAACTAGTGAGAGAGATTGGATGAATGAAATGATCTAAAAATTGGTGTAGGTAAGTTACATAGGTATGGTCATGCGTTGGTAAATTTTCAGATCATTTGGGTAAGCCTAGCTAGTACTTACTTCACAAAGCTTCTCTTGAGGTAGAAACTTTGGAAATTTCCTGAGAAAGATTTACTAGGAAAATTGAGCTGAATATTATCATGTGGCAATGATTTGGCTATGGAAGAGTGCCCGAAAAGTTTGAGGATAATAGGAGGGGTCTATATAACACTTGCTTTGCAACATGCCAATTTGGCCATAAAATATAAATTGAACCTAGGCTCACAGAGATGATTTGACTGAGCTGCAATTTGGAGGAGGGTGATAATTTGGGCATATGAAGGAACTGTATAAATTTCATGTCATTTAGAGATATAGAAAAGGTACTTCCTTCACAATGCTTCTAGGTGGACAAAAACTTTGGAAATTTGCCGAGGAAGATTTGCTAGGCAAATGGAGCTGAATTTTGTCATGTGGTAATGATTTGGATAGGAAAGAGTGCCCAAAAATTCCGAGGGCAATCAAGAATATATAAATAACACTTCCTTCATAAAGTGTTGTTGTGAACATAATAGGAAAATGAATATTGTTGAATTAGTTTTGAACTAGGCAAGGAAGGATTTTTACATATTTGATGAAGATATGCCCCAAGGAATTTATGAGATTTTTTGGGGAATTTTGGGAATGATAGAAATATAGGTTGCTTCACAACCCAGGGCAAAAACTGCCACATGGACATGACACATAGGCAAAACTGATGAGATGCCGCCTAGTCATCACAACCCACCACAATCTACAAGGCTATGACCATCTATATTGGTCATTAACAACTAGAAATAAGGCAGCGGACTAGCACTGTTTGCTTTGTGACCATTTCATGTAAGGAAATTACGACCTTTCTGATCAAAATGGTCGCAATGGTTTAGGGTTTGGAGCCCGCTGAACAGCTTTTGACCAATTGGTCTAAAATGGTCATAAATTTATGACCAATTCTTCGAGGGTCACTGACAGAAGGTCATAAGTTGACATATTTCTTGTAGTGAGCGATCGTGTGCTCCAGAAGTTCATGATCGACCAGCGACCAGACGCATCGAGCCATATTGCATTTTGAAACTAGTTGGTATAAAAATCTTTGAGAAAATGGACTGGTTGGCAGCTCGGCGTGGGGCCCGGACATGCATCCATTTATTGGAGGACCTCAACGTGCAACATGTGGCCCGGGTGTGTGGTGGCTTCGTGGGTGGGGCGCCACTTGTGGGGAAAAAATCTGATACGACTGGGTCGCACGCAGCCAAACGTGATGCAACGTTCGCTCGAGGCTCGAATTCCATCCTGCCCCGTTTCTCACGCCCCATGCCCCGTTCTTTTAGATTCTAATCTGCTTTTTTTAAGATCCAACCCTAGCTGGCATTTATTTCATTAGCAGAGAGAAGGCGGGAAACAAGTTTTGATCAAGTGAACGATGGGGTGAAATATAAAAGGTACAGGTGGCCAGCCTAGTGGCTATGCTAGCACTGATAGTATCGGGATATCTCTCACGGCACATCCCCGAAGGGGTGCTCTATGCAGGCTGCTCCTGCGATCCTCCATTGCTCCATGTCGCGACGGCACGCTTCAATGATGGTGCGAGAGCACGGCATCTTACCGCGAAAGGTGCATGCATTACGCTCAAGCCATATGTGCCACACAATGAGTGCAAGAATTGATCTGGTGCCCTTCCTGTCGGTTGGGCTTGCCGCCTCCGTAATCAGCCTCACTCTTTCCTTCGTCGTCGTTCCGGAGCTCCAGGTAGCGTGTGCCAGGGAGTGACAGCCCCGCCATGATGTCGCCGTTGTCCAGGCCTGGATAGCAATCGGGCATTCCCAAAAAAGGTGGGAGGAGGACTCCAAGCTTCGCAGACAGAGTTGGCAGAAGTAGCTGTTCTCCCAGCCACGCCGCTGCAGGCGATCATTGCACCATAGCCTGTCGAGGTGTAGCATCCAGAGGAACATCTTGAGCTTCCCAGGTGCCCAGATACGCCAGACGTTCTTGGGATTGGGGGGGGGGGAAGGATGCCATTGGCGCCTGGAACTGTGCCGCGTAGGCGGAGCGA
>NC_041390.1:62438701-62449354 GCF_002162155.2 Triticum dicoccoides | reverse complement strand
AAAAAGGTGGGAGGAGGACTCCAAGCTTCGCAGACAGAGTTGGCAGAAGTAGCTGTTCTCCCAGCCACGCCGCTGCAGGCGATCATTGCACCATAGCCTGTCGAGGTGTAGCATCCAGAGGAACATCTTGAGCTTCCCAGGTGCCCAGATACGCCAGACGTTCTTGGGATTGGGGGGGGGGGGAAGGATGCCATTGGCGCCTGGAACTGTGCCGCGTAGGCGGAGCGAGCGGAGTAGTGCCCGGAGGTGGTAGCAGTCCAGCGGATTGTGTTGCTGAGGTCGTCGTTGATGATGCTGCCCGCGCTCCGAATCGCCCTTGCTAGCTGGAGCACAGAGGGTGCAATGCTACTGATTTCACCATGGCGGAGATCAAGGATCCATCGCCCGTCGAGCAGCGCATCCCGGACGGACCTGTTCTTGCGGATGGAGCGGGCGAACAGGGTAGGGTAGGCCAACCGGAGTGGCCTGCCGCTGAGCCAAGGGCTTGACCAGAAGGACGCCGTCTTGCCGTCCCCGATGGTGACAGCCGTGTTGGCAGCGAAGAGGGCTTGGTCCTACAGGTTGCATGGTGTGTCCGCGCCGACCCATGGCCGCTCTGGATGGGTCCGGGAGAGCCAGAGCCAGCGCAGGCGGAGGGCGCGCGCGAATTTTTCCAGATCATGGATGCCGAGGCCTCCGTGGGATTTCGGCGTGGTGACCGCGCTCCATGCTACCTTGCACTTTCCTCCGGTTGCTTCTTCGTCTTGTGCCCAGAGGAAGCGAGCCCAGAGGAAGCAAAATCTGGCTTTATCTACCTACTTGAAAAACTTCTTTGGTGCTCTCAGCACTGTGAGGGCGAATGTCGGCATAGCGGAGAGGACGCAGCGAACGAGCACCCTACGGCCGGCGATATGCATCAATCTGCCCTTCCAACCAGCAAGGCGCGCACGAATCCTATCTAGGATGAACTGCAGGTGGACTAAACGAATCCTACCGGTGGTGATTGGGAGGCCTAGGTATGTGATGGGTAGCGACGCCACGATGCCGCCAAAGTTTTGCAGGATGGAGCCGAGGTCGAGGTCGCCGCAGTGAATCGACACTGCCGAGGACTTGGCCAGGTTGACGTGCAGGCCCGTGGCCTCGCCGAAGAGGTGCAGGATGCTGAGCAGGGCATCAACCTCCATCCTTGTAGGGTTGATGAAGATCACGGCGTCGTCGGCATACAAGCTTGTACGCATACGCACGACCGTACCAGGCAGAGGAGAGAGCTGGCCTGCCAAGGTTGCCGCCTCTAGTAGACGATGCAGGGGGTCGATGCAGAGAATGAAGAGCAGCGGCGAGAGCGGATCCCCCTGCTGCAGCCCACGATGGTGTATGATGGAGGCGCCCGGAGAACCATTCAGGAGGCAAGACGACGAGGATGTAGAGAGCAGAAGTGCAATCCAGTCTCGCCATCGTGCAGGGAAGCCTTTTTTTGGAGAAGTTCAACGATATATTCCCAGGAGATGTTGTCAAATGCCTTGGCAATATCTAGTTTCAGAAGCAGGGTAGGTGTCTTGCGGCGATGAAGGGCTCTGACGGCGTTTTGAACATATAGGAAACTGTCATGGATGCACTTAGTACGCTGAAAAGCAGTTTGGGCAGGCGAGATCAGTGTGCTGATGACAGAGGCCAGCCTCATGGATAGAACCTTGGCGAAAAGTTTTGCGATGGAGTGAATAAGGCTGATGGGCCTGTAATCAGCCATACTTGTTGCCCCGTCCTTCTTCGGCAGCAGCACAATCATGGCAGAGTTGAGAGCCGCAAAATCACCCCCGACTAAGTTGTAGAAATGATGGAAAACAGCCATGACGTCATGCTTAATGAGACTCCAGCATGTTCTGTAGAAGGCACCCGAGAATCCGTCGGGTCCAGGTGCCTTCTCAGAGGGGGATGCCTTGATCGCCTCCCAAACTTCAGATTCCGTGAACGGGTTGTCGAGCCTAGCATTCTCAACCGATGGCAGCAGAATGGAGTCCCAGTTGATCAAGCAGGAGCGGGGCCGCCTTGTGCCGAGCAGCTGAAGGAAGTGGGTGTGAGCAATGGTGGCCTTGTCTTTGTGCGTAGTGGCCACACCAGTTTCAGTCTACAGTGAGTGGATGTGGTTTTTGCGCCTCCGGGAGTTGATCTTCGCCTGGAAGAAAGCGGTCTTGGCGTCACCTGCGCGGAGCCCGAAAACCGTAGACACTTGGCCCTTGCGTGCACGCTCGATTGCCGACAGGCTGATGATCCTGTGCTTAATCTGCTTCATCTTCCAAAACAGAAACCCCTCTCCTTCAGGTAAGAAAAAAAGAAACCCATCTCCGTCTCTTCCATCTCGCCGGCGACGGTGTCGCAAGATGGCGCAGCCCGACGAGGGCCACAGGCATCGAGTCGGGAGACCACCTCTCTGTCCACGGCTACTCCAATCAAGGTAAGTTCAGTCATCAGTACACATGCCACAACAAGCATAACCTCTCTTCCTGAAGCCTCTTTCAATTACCTCCCAGCAGTTGCCGACGATTGAGACTAATAGCCAGCCGTGGATGAGCAGCACGCTGTCAGCCTCCCTACAGAATCCTCTCCGCCCACGGCTACTCCATGTTCCTTCCTTCCTGAAGCCTATCTTGATTGACTATGCTACTTACACTTGCAGCAGGAAAAGGTCCAATGTAAAAAAGAACAAAAGATGTGCTAGAGGGAGCAAAGAAAGGGAAAAAAGGTACCTTTAATTGTTCTATGTGAATAAGTAGGAAGGTTTCATTTCTATTTCTTATATGTACATACAATGTGCAGGAAAAGGTACAAATTATCCAGGAAAGGAGTCTGTGTTTGTTCCATCTGCAGTTGGCACTTTGGAATTTGATTTTGCTGGTACTTCAAATCCATCAATAGCCATGGCATCTGGACTGGAGAGTATCCATCATTTTTAGGCCCACCAATCCAAGGAGAATTTACAAGAAATTGCTTCAAGCTCATGGAGATGGCACAACATCGCCGGCCGCTAGCCAGCTGGATTTCAACAATGGTGCTAGTACATTAAGGTTTCAGCCGTGACGAGCCGATCGTGCGTTGATTCATAATGTCTTGTTGGTTCCTCAATGCTAGTTAGCTGGGCATGTCAGCTATATGGTTTATGTACTTGGTGTAGCATAAAATTGGAGCTATCCTTTTATTTTGCTACTATGTGCCAGTGTTTCACCTGACAATGGTGAACATATGTTGTCAAACATATATTCTGTTAGCTGGGAACATTTTGTTCATGCCAAATGGTGCTATTTACTTGTTGCGACATAAACTGAAGCTATCATTTTCTTCTGCTGCCATGTGCTAGTGTTTCATCAGAAGCTATCATCTTCTCTGCTGCCATGTGCTACTATTTCACCTGACAATGTTGAACACATTTTGTCAAGCATATGTTCTGTTAGCTGGGAATGTTTTGTTCATGCCAAATGGTGCTATTTACTTGCTGCAAGATAAAACTGAAGCTATCATTTTATTCTGTAGCTATATGCTTTTGTTCCTAACTGACTTGACCAACACATATTGTCAAACATTTTGGATTTGTCACTTTGGCAAACCTGGACAGATTGTTCATGCCAAACTGTTGACAGCATATCAAGGCAAATGCAAATGTCACTGTACATTTATACTAGAGTTGACAGCAGCACATATACGCTGGAAATGTCACAACTCACAACACATTTATACCAAAAGTGGACAAATTCATTTACAACATAGGCCACATCTTTCGTTCACTCGAAATGTATGTCACAAGTTCATAACACTAAAAATGTCATTGTACTGTCACAGCTTTCATTCACACACAAATTCGTTTACAACGTAGGCCACATCTTGTATGAGATAAAATTCAGAAGAAAAATATACATGAGCTGCCTTTGTTCAGTTTTTAAAGCTCAAATCACACACACACAAAAATCTACATGAACTTGTTTTGCATAGTACGCCGGCGGCGCCGTGAGTGTGGCCGAGGACCATCGCCATGAACTGCGGCGGAACAAGGGAAGTGGCGCGGTGTCGCAAGAGCTATGCCACCGAAAAACATTGCGGGTGCCGGCGGGGAAAGAGGGCCACGAGCAGGAGAGGTTGCGGTCGGCGTCGCGGAGCACCCCGGCGAGCAGCTTCGACGATGCCGTGACCCGGGCCTCCATCGAACACGGCCGTTGCCCACGGGCATGGAGCACGCCGAGCAGAGGAGCACACCGACAGCGATGTGACGAGCAACCCGAGTGGATCACACCGGTGGCTAGAGCCTTTTTTTTGTGAGCATCGATCAACGGCGGCGATGTGGCGACCAGTCCGAGTGAGCACAACAGCGGCATGAGTTGGGGGCGTTGAAGAGGTTGGGCATCGATCTGGGCTAGGAATTATATTTGATAACATGCTCGATCTACTCTCCGGTTTGGGATAAGGTTATGCTGCCTGCTTTGAGATTCGTAGTGACACATGTCACGCGGTCGCTGTGTTATTCTCACGTTTGGCTGCGTGCGACCCGGTCGTATCAGATTTTTTTTTTCCCACTCGTGGGGGAGGCATGATCCGTCGTGCTAGCTGGGCAGATGCGGAGGAGCAGGCGATCGAGGCCAAAGATGGTCCTTCGCGAGCCGTGCAGCGATGGCGTCCATGGCGGCCTCCGTGGCCATGGCCTCAGACCCTGAGTGGCGCTCGGTGGAAACTTACAAAGGGTGTCTATCATGGTCAGGACAGATGGGTCTGAAGTATGGCCCGGAGCCGATCGAGTTCGTCGTGCGCCAGGAAGATGAAATCGCAATGGATGCCTTGTTGCAGCCGAGACAAGCGTCGAGCGTTGCCGCGCCCGTACATACCCTACGTACTGTATTTTTCCTCCCCGGCCAGAATGCAGGCAGCGAGAAAGGCAAACATCGCTTGCCAGTTATTGAATTTGGCTAACGTATATGTTCCCAATGTCACCCAAGCCTATACTCATGCCGGAAAATAAGCAAACCATTTTCATCTAGGACGAGAATTAAAAGAATTGTAGCTCAGGGTTCCTAAAAAATCCTGATTACAAAATGCAGGTCCCCTAGTATATGGCTCATATTTATAGCCAGTGTTGGTCTTGAGTAGTTCAGGGTTCCTAAAAAATCCTGAAGTTTTCATGACTTAAATCTATTGTCTTCATTCTCGCGGTGTTGCTCTCATAAATGTGAGAGATTGAGATCTTGCACTTACGAAGCACCTGTAACTACAGGCTATAAAAGTGGTGACCATATGTCTTAAAATTCTAAGATCCCTAGAATGTGAGTGGTGTGGTCACTCGGGGCTGAGAGGATCAAGTAGCCGCGATTGTTGGTGGGTGCGCACGGAGTTGTTTGCTGCTGGATCCATCACACGGTTACACATGTCCTGGTTATGTGCCCTTCCTGTACATTGGAGAATTAAGTAGAGCGGTCGGCTATCCACATTGTCAAACGGTTGTAACACACGGCACGACACAATACCGCACTGTTGCACGAGCACCATCAACCTAACCACCGTGCCACACACCATGACAAGGCAATGTCCGCCAATGGTGACGCACGGGTAAAGTGTTGAATATATGGTTTGTGTATGTATATTGTATAGTCTGGTTCATCTCTTAGTCATTATATAATTGAGGTTGTGGCCCACCTTGTACTTCATATATACGTGCACTATGTACCGATCAATACATTGAGTTGCATTACCAAAATATTCGTTTCCAACATGGTATCATACCTACGATCCTAATCCTAACTCATGTTGCCGCCGCCGCGATCCCATCGCCGCCGCCGCCGCCGCCACGTCTCCTCGCCGCCGCCCCCCTGTGTGCCGCCGCCGCCTCGCGCTTCCGCCCGCAACTCGCAGCGCCGCCACCCGCGTCGCGCCGCCATCCTTCCCGCCGCGCCGCTTCACCACGCGCCGCCGCCCTTCCCTCTCGGCCATGGCCTCCCCCGGTTCCACCGGTAGCCGCCGCACCAACCCCTTCGACGGCCCCGATCCCGTCGTCATTCGTGATCTCAACATCCTCGCTCGGGTTCCCCTCATCTTCGATCAACTCACATCCACCTACTATGCCTGGAAGACGTACTTCTCCCTTGTGTTCCGTGAGTACAATCTCCGGGATCACATCGATGGCTCCGTGGACTCCCGCTTCATGGAGGACGATGAGGAGTGGACGTCCATCAACGCCACTATTATTCGCTGGTTCTACACCATCATCTCGAAGGACCTCTTCCACACGGTGGTCTCCGCCGATGATGATGCTCACGCCGTTTGGACTAAGCTCAACGGCCTCTTCACCGACAACGCGCTCCAACGCAAGGTTTTCTTGCACGGCGAGTTTTTTGGGTGCCAGCAGCTTGACTCGTCGGTCGACGATTATTGCATGCGCCTCAAGAAGCTTGTCGATGAGCTCCGTGACCTCGGCGAGAAGGTCTTCGACGAGCTCCTCCTCGGCACTCTCATCGCTGGCCTGAATGAAGACTTCGGAAACGTCGCCTCCAACATCCCTCTCATCACCAACCCGATCTTCCCCAAGATCGTCACGTACCTGAAACTGGAGGAGAAGAGGATGCGGATGTCGCGCACCCGGGCCACCCATACGGCTCTTACCGCCGGAACCCACGGCGGTGCGCCGCCCACCGCTCCGGCTCCCCCGCCGCGGCCCGCCCAGGGGCCCCTCCACGTGCAGCCGCCGCCCGGGTTCCCATATTCCGCGCCGCCGCCGTCGCCACCCCTCGCCGAGCAGCAGCAGCGCCGGGGCGGGCGTCGCGGCCAAGGTAGCCGCAAGCAGCAGCAGCAGCCGCCAGCTGCCCATGGCGGGGCGCCGCGCCAGCCGCAGCACCCGCTCCCGCCGGCGCCCTGGCAGGCCGGCCAGAACCCCTGGATGGGGGTTGTTCACGCATACTCCATGCCCATACCGCGCGCCCCCGTCCCCGGTGTTTTTGGCGCCCGCCCGACCCCTCATCAGGCTCTGTACGCGGCCCCTCAGGCGTATCCGCCGGCGCCGCTCTACGGCCCCTCGGCGGCCTATGGGCTGCCTCCGCCGGTGGGCTCATGGCGCCGCCGCCATAGCCTCTGTCGTCGGCCCCGGCCCTCCCGCCGACACCATGGGACCCCGCGCTGCTAGCGGCCCTCCACACCGCCCCCACGCCACAGCAGTACACCGACGGTGGCGACTGGTACATGGACACCGGAGCCACGGCTCACATGGCCGCCAACCCCGGTAACCTTCTTACCGCTCACCCTGTTCACACTGCTGCTCGCATTACCATGGGCGATGGTTCTTCCATGCCCATCAATCATGTCGGCCATGCTGCTTTTCCTTCTAACTCCGTTCCATTACATCTTTCTAACGTACTCGTTTGACCTGACATCATTAAAAATCTTGTTTTTGTTCGTTCTCTTACACGTGAAAATCTTGTCACCGTTGAATTTGACATGTTTGGCTTTTTCTGTTAAGGATGCCCGTACCCGAATGGTGCTCCACCGATGTGACAGCCCCGACGATCTCTACCCGGTCCACTCCTCCACATCCTCCGTCGCTGCACCCATGGCGCTTTCTGCTGGAGTGGACCTTTGGCATGCTCGTCTTGGTCATCCCAACCCTGCCACCCTTCGTCATATTCTTCGTAGTTTTTCATTCACGTGTAATAAGATCGACGATCACACTTGTCATGCTTGTCGTCTCGGCAAACATACTCGTTTACCCTTTAGCACTTCCTCGCATGTTGCTTCATACCCATTTGAGTTAATTCATAGTGATGTTTGGACCTCTCCTGTTGCAAGTAACACGGGCTATCTCTATTATCTTGTTCTCCTTGATGATTTTTCGCACTATGTGTGGACCTTCCCGTTGCGGCGAAAGTCGGATTCTGTTGCCACTCTCACCGCATTCTACTCCTATGTCTCCACGCAGTTTGGTCGCCCCATTCATGCGTTGCAAACAGACAATGGGAAGGAGTTCGATAATCTTGCAATCCGCAACCTTTTCGCCACACACGGCACGGTTTTTCGTCTCACTTGCCCGTACACTTCGCAACAAAATGGCCGCGCTGAGCGCGTGCTTCGCACTCTTAATGACTGCGTTCGCACCCTCCTCTTTCACGCCAACGTGCCACCACGTTTCTGGCCTGACGCGCTCGCCACCGCATCACTACTCCTCAACATCCGTCCCTGTCGCACTCGCGGGAATTTTGCTCCTCATCATCTTTTGTTCGGCACACCACCTTCCTACACCGAGCTTCACATTTTCGGTTGCTTGTGCTACCCTAGCATCGCTTTCACTACTTCTCATAAGCTCGCACCACGGTCCGTGGCCTGTATTTTTTTTGGCTATCCCCCCAACACCAAAGGCTACCGCTGCTATGATCCTATCTCACATCGGGTCATCACTTCCCGACACGTTTACTTTGATGAGATGATTTTTCCGTTTCAGCAGGTACCTTCTGATGTTGCGGCCTTGCCCGCTCCTGGTGACGGCCGCTCGGGCGCTTCTCTCGGGCCGCCTCCTGGCTTTGAGGGTGCCCCCCGTGCCCCGGGTCGAGTTCCTCCCCGGCCGGTTTCCTTAGGGGCTGCACCCCTCCCGGCGCCTGCGACGCCCCCTGCGCCACCATCGGCGCGGGCCTCCTCGGCGCCCCCCGCGGCCTCGCGGGCGAGGCGGCGGCCTTCCCCGCGCCCTCGCCAGCGGCCTCGCCCGCGGAGTGTTGTGGTCACTTGGGGCTGAGAGGATCAAGTAGCCGCGATTGTTGGTGGGTGCGCACGGAGTTGTTTGCTGCTCGAGCCATCACACGGTTACACAAGTCCTGGTTATGTGCCCTTCCTGTACATTGGAGAATTAGTAGAGCGGTCGGCTATCCACATTGTCAAACGGTTGTAACACACGGCACGACACAATACCGCACTGTTGCACGAGCACCACCAACCTAACCACCGTGCCACACACCATGACAAGGCAATGTCCGGCAATGGTGACGCACGGGTAAAGGAAACGTTCGCGGCCAGCTGCGACATTGTATAGGGACATCCGCGCTGCCTATAGGACTTGGTCATCCCCTCGACACAACATAATCAACGAGGTCCTCGTCACAACTCCCGGTCCCTCCTCCTCCTCCCCACTCTTTGTCAGCCTGATTCAAATTCGATCCCGCTCGCCCGTAGCCTGCGAGTTTTCAGTGTGAAAGCCTACGCGCTTGATTGCTTGAGTACCATAAGTTCATGCTTGCGGATTAATAACCTCCGACAGTTTATGCCCTGACATTTCTACACCCATTGTTCATCCTAATCTAGAGGATTACTCCATAGACTACCCAAAAACACTGGAGTCTCTCTGTGTGCATGATTTTGAGGTGCAGAAAATCACAGAATCTCATTTGCATATATGAGAATCGTGTTAGGAATTATCCTTTCTTTTTGTTCGGTTCATGCTCCATTTCACTTTATTTTAGTTTTTTTTATATTATTCATTTTTGGCTTCAGAGTCCAATTCCAGAAGTTAGAAATATGTGAATTAACAACCAAACAAAGTAACAGTAAAAAAAGAGAATGGGCACGGCAAAGCGCGCCAATGTTTCTAGTATATACTATGGGACACCTATTTGTCAGTTAACTGAAAAAGTTTTCATTGTCATATCGATTTAGGAGGAACACCCACCAGCCATTGGATCCAAAACGAGTGGTTGGACGCTTTTCTTTATCCTCCAACTGTTACACCGTTTATCTTGTTGGTCCCCTTTTCGAAAAAAAACACTGTTTATCTTGTTCATTTTTTAGAACATAGACGTTAGATGCGTCCGCAGCATAACATAACTTGAGTCTTACATAAACCAAAAGCCAAACAAGCCCAACGAATGATAAGGAAGTCAAGGATTCAAAGCCAGAGAGACCGCGAGCGATAATACAAGGCCAGAGGCCATACAGAGCGCGCAGGCTCGCGAGAAAACAAAAGTGGACACATCACTAGGCCGTAGTCGTCGGCTCCCTAGCCGTCACATACACTTGCATCAGACGTTCTTGGGCGTGCTTCATCAGCTCAACATCCTTGCGCCTAGCCAACAGACTCCATTGCTGTAGAAAAAAGTTGTATTTGTAGATAATATTAGCTGGATGAGATGGGAAACAACCTTCAATAGTTAACTTGTATCTAGTCAACCATAGTGCCCAGAGAAGTGCCCCTGCACAGCTCCACATGACACGTTTGCTGCTCCCCTGCACCGAATCCAGCAGGTCAGCGAATTCACTCGAGGACCTAGGATCCCACTGCACACCCGCCGCGGCTCGCACCGCGCTCC
Source organism: Triticum dicoccoides (assembly GCF_002162155.2). Classification (NCBI taxonomy): domain Eukaryota; kingdom Viridiplantae; phylum Streptophyta; class Magnoliopsida; order Poales; family Poaceae; genus Triticum; species Triticum dicoccoides. The sequence goes on along the minus strand of NC_041390.1, from coordinate 62,439,065 downwards.
AGGCAAACCGCGCCAAAGGACACATAAAGAAGACGTGGTTTGCATCTTCAAGTGCACCACATAACGCACATGGACACAAGGCTGTGCCATTGTGTTTGGCTACATTCACGGAGGTAGACAATTTGTTACGGAACATTTGCCAAAGGAAAACTTTGATTTTGAGGGGTAGACGCGTCTTCCACAATCCCTTAACCACCAGCTGTGTCGGCCCTTGGCAAAGCTTGTGGTATAGTGATTTAACCGTGAACTTGCCCGACGCGGTGAGCCCCCAAGTCATGGTGTCGGGCGAAGTAGTTAGCGCTGACGAGCTAACGATGTCAAGCAGAGCCGCGTAGCTCGCTCGCTCTTGGTCATTGAGCTCGCG
>NC_041390.1:62432820-62438396 GCF_002162155.2 Triticum dicoccoides | reverse complement strand
AAAGGGGCTGGGAGCCCACCCAAAAATCTAGCCAGAATCGAGTCGAACGGTCGTTCCCAATATCGAACTTTACCCCCTTGACAAAATTGGCTTGATTGCCTGAAGATCATTCCAAAAAGGAGATCTCCGCGCCACCCCTTCGAAGAAGTTCCCATTTGGGAAGTACTTCGCTCTCAACAGATCTACCCACACAGGCCCGTCGCCCTTTGCGATAACTTCCAAATCCATTTACACATGAGGATGATGTTGAGTAATCGGGTGTTGGTGATCCCAAGGCCTCCCAAGGACATGGGCCTACACACTGCCGTCCATTTGACCATGTAGTATTTGCGGTTCAGGCCCGATCCTTCCCAAAAAAATCTGGATCGAGGTGTGTCCATCTTGACATGGACCCCTTCCGCAAGGAGGAAGAGGCCCAAGTAAATTTGTTTGTTAGCTTAAACAAGTTGTTGGCTGGAACCAAAGCGGCATCGGAGTTCAAACGCATGCAACTTTGGCAGCCATATTGTATCATCATGTGGAGAAGAAGGCATTCAATTTTTCACATTGTTGGATGAAATTGAAAGGGAAACCCAAGTGGCAAACCATCCTTAAGGATATTGAAAATGACACGAAGAGGATGAAGAAAAATTATGGTTCTAGCTCCGTTGAATCAAATGGATTGGATGAGTAGGAAGAATAAAATGACACGGTGGACATGCAAGCAACCGTGCCGAAGAGAAACCGGCGAGTGATGGGGAACAAGTGGGAGAATGATAGGGTGGCATGTGAAGGCGCGGCAAGCAAAATGTCTGCCACTTGGAAGGGCATTTTTTCCGCCAAGGGGCTGAAGAAGGAGGATAGGTACAAGATGTTCATCGATATGCAAAGGGAGAAGATGAAGTTTGATCAGGAGAGGTTGATCTTGGAGAAGAACAAAGTTGAATTGGAGAGGCAAGAGAAGGTTGCAAAATGGGAGCTTGAACAAAGGATGACAATGCATGGTCTTGACCTCGGGAAAGTGAAGTTGCGGCTTGCGAAAGAGGCGGAGGAGTTGAGCATCATGTTGCAGGCCATCAACCTTTTGGATGATGAACGGAAGGAGTACTTGCTCTACATGAAGAAGAGGATCAATGACCGTGAGAACTGAAGTCGTTGATTCATTCGTGTATCGATTGTCTATGTATGAACTATTTAATTTTATTTCGGCATGTACTGAATTTATTCGGGCTACACATCTTTGTATCGTTGAATTTATGAATTTGCGTCGTATGATCATCGTGTATGGATTTCTGTGGATTTAGGTATTGAGATATGAGAGTGTGGTTGTGGATGCGGGCATATGGGGACCTGCCTGGTGCTGTCCGCGAGCGTGTCCGGGCGCATCCACGGGCGTATAGGGGCTCACACTTACTACTTTCATTGTAGATGCTCTAAGGCGAGTCATGAAGTAAAACTACACAACTCCTTGCTGGTTGGGCCATGGTCCAGAGAATTTAAGGATGTACAAAGGAGTGTTACTTTTTTTCCAGGGGACTATTACTCTGTTTCTGCATAACTTTGTGCCCCTAAAAATACTAGTAGATAGAGGTGCGGCGTGAGAGCCCGTGTGAGTGCTTGGTGTTATAAAATAGGAGGAAGAATAGGAGGAAGAAATTGGTGGAGCGATAACTTTTGTTTATCGGACGGTTTCATATGAGTCCCTCTGTATTTCTGTACTTAACCCTGAGAACTGATTAACTACTGGATTATTCAGACCAAAAGTAACTCAAAGTGGAGCATATAGACGCATCAGTGACATGTAGCTGAATAACATCTTTATATATCCAGACGACATAGGCAAGAGTAGACCACAATTCACTAAATCTTTTGAGCGGTCACTATTTTACAAAGTTCAGTGGATAGACATACAATATAAACAAAGATTCAGCTAGTGTAATGGCAACACATGGCGAAAACACAAATAAAAAAACTCTGTCCATACGAAGGTTCTATTAAAACTTACATGTAAAGGAAGTGTTTCAAATAACTAAAAATGAAATCGAGTATACCTGAAAACTGCAGTGCCACACTTTGAAAAAGAATAGTTGAACCACATGTTTCATTAAAAAGGTATAACTGATGTGTCTATATTTTGTCTTTATGTTAGATGTTGTGTGGTTAAATCTGGCTCGACCACACTTTAAAAAAGAATAGCTGTAAAAAAAATCCGGCTCCTTTTAGGTATTCTTTTGTAGTTCTACGTCAATTCACGTAATTGTAGGAGTATGCACTAATCGAGAGCATGTGCAATGCCATCTACTTTCTACTCTAAGAAAATAACTACAGATGTGTTCTAAGAAAACTAAATTTCCACTGATGTTAAGTATATTGTTTAGCATCTACTCTTGGACCCATGTGTCAAAACAATATATTTCCTCCCCATCCACTTTCTCTCACGATTTGGGTAAGTTTGAGCCACAAGCGTGGTCAACTCTCCTTTGAACCAGGTTATTGAACTAGAACCAATTCTAAGTGAGCACCGACTAATATAAGGATTCTGGTTTCGGAGAGGAGAGGCAAGGCCCATTATTACTTGCCATATATTTGGATATGGTAGTAGGCTCGGTTTGAAGGAGAAGAAAGGTAACACAAGAAAGAAGCACGCACCCATTTGGTTCTATCTTTGTTTTATGTACTCTTCGGTGGGCCCCAGCAACTGACCGTATAAGTTGGAGAAAAATCACTAGCGATCCAATCATCCAAGTTTTTCACCTTTTTTCTTCGAATTGACAAGCTAAATATTGATGGTGATATACACATTGTGTTAATGTTAAAGAGAAAGGGGATGGCTAACAAAATTAGAGAATACCAAAGGTATATTAGGGAGAACTGTGCTTCTAGAAAGAAAATGTAATCCAGGGGGTGGGTGGGGTGTACTTAACACCTTGTTTGGACCCATGAATTTGGCCTAGAATAAACTAATTGCAGTAAGATTCTGTAAGTTTGGGAGTTTGGCTGTATCAAGAATTGAAATCATAAATTATCCAATTCCCATGACCATGAGTTAGAATATGACAAACTAGTTCTTCATGGGTCCCACAGGCTTATGGAACCTACATGAACCTATGGAGTCACCAAAGTGTACAAAGTTGCTTCTCTATGCCTCAAGTCATCTCCGAAATTTTCAATTCATTTCGTGAAAAAAAAAATTATAGTGTGAATAGGAGATGAAAAATTAAATACCAAAGTTTTACTAATGGCATTTGGAAAGTATGTGAAAACCGCTAGCACGAATTGATTCTGTTATAACCTCAAAGTTACTCCTTTGCACATAGACAAGGCCCATAAAATTTCAGATATTGTTTGTGGGAATTCGTTGTGCGAACGCGAGGTTGAAGATTTAAATATAGAAGTTCCTCGACGTCCAATTGTATAATTAAGTATGTGGGACACACTTGCATCAATTGTCCTGCCATTAACTCAAAGTTGCCTCTCAACACGTGAATAATGGTTGGTAAATTTTGAATAATTTCATAGAAATTTTATAATGTGAAAATTTGAGGTGGAAAATATAAGTACCAAAGTTTTGCGAAAGCCATCTGTATTAGTCCATGGGACCCACATGCAGCTCTTGACTTCCTCTAGGTTACTTCGCTCTATCGAGTCTTACCTTTTCTCAAGAGTTGAAAATTTTACAAATTTTGAAAGGAAGGGCTATAGTTGTAGCTACTTCTGAAGAAAGGGCCTAAACAAACTTATTCCAAGAAAAAATGGATTGTCTCCACTTCTTAAGTAAGTTCAGTGCCATGAACTGAACTACCAATAAGCTCAAATTTCCCAAACAATTATTTGAAAATTTAGTGTGAACATGGGATTAAGAATTTAAATATTGATGTTTTACGAAAGCCTACACAGTATATAGTTGTATATCCCAATTTGCCAGATAATCTCAAAGTAACTTCTCCGTACTTGAACAATGTGGGTCAAATTTCCGTTGATTCTAACCCTTTTTTTTGTAAACACGGTGATCAAAATCTAAACATTGAAATTTTGTAGAATGAATAAGTTTCAATTCCATGCGACATCCAAACATAAATATTGGATTTGAATATTTAGAATCAATTTTAAATTCTAGCATAATTGTGTTTCAAATTCAATCTAATGAACGGAATTTAGTCTTGGAAAGACAAATGATGTGTTAAAGAGATCAAAGATAAATAAGTGCAATTGCTTCGTTTCTGCAGTCCCCGTTGCACATTGATAGAAAATGGGCGATCTACAAGCCTAAAACTAAAACTAAACTATTGTAACTAAATCCTACTACCACACACCATAGGGAAGACAACACCTACATACACTTTCTAGACAATGATGGTCTTATATATGTTGCCAATGACTCCCAAGCCTAAGTGCACCTATGGACCTGCCAAAGTGCACAAAGTCGCTTCTCTATGACAATTGTCTTTGAAAGTTTCAGATAATTAATTATGTGAAATTTTTATGTGGGGTCCCGTAGTACAAATTGATCCGTTGATAAGTTCAAGCTTGCTCCTTGGCATGCGGACTATGCTCATAAATTTCAAATATTTCTTTGAAATTTTATTGTGTCAACCTGAGATTGAAAATTTAAATACATAAGTTATACAATGGCCAATTTACTTATGTGGGATTCACGTGCGTGAATTGTATGCAAGCCCAAAGTTGCATCTTCTACATGTGGGCGATGCCTATTAAAATTTTGATACTTCCACAGAAATGTTACAATGTGAATGCGGGGTAGAAAACTTAAATAACAAAGTTTTGTGAAAGCCATCTATATAAGTATGTGGGATCCTCTTGCACGAATTGATCCACCAATAAGGTCAAAGAGTTTCTTTTCAACATGTAGAGAGCACCCATAAATTTCAAATAATCCCATGAAATCTTATAGTGTGAACACGGCTATGAAAGTCTATAAGTTGCATATTTGTATGTCTGGGTTGCTCGATAAACTCAAAGTAGCTTCTCCATACTTTGACAAGGTGGTCAAATTTCAGTTGATTCAGAGCTAATTTTTATTTGTATTGTAAGCACAAGGTTCAAATTCTAAACAGGGAAATTTGGTAGAATACTTTCATTTCCATGTGACATCCAAGCATAGATTTTGGGATGTGAATCTTTTAGAATCAATTTAAATACTGCTGGAATTGCATTTTCAATTAGATTGAATGAATTAAATTCAATTCTTGGAAGATAAATGAGGTATTAAGGTGACCAAGATAAAAAGTGCAATTGCTTCACCTCTGTAGTCTACAGCTGGGCGTTGACAGAAAATGGGTGGTTTGCAAGCCTAAAACTAAACTATTTTAATTGAATCCTACCACCATAGGCCACAGGGAAGGCAACACCTATATACAACTGTTTTTATAATGACATTCTTATATATTCTCAGTGACTCCCAAGCCTAAACTTATTACCGAAAATGGGCGTAACATTTTGTTATAAGACTAGAAAAGGAATATCTAGCATGCATGGCCATGCAGTGTGACTAGTAAAGCAAACTTCCTAGTAAATCGCTCCAATTTATAGTCAGACTTGGGTTTGAGTAATTCAATGTTTCTCACAACATAGAGCAT
>NC_041390.1:62429163-62432528 GCF_002162155.2 Triticum dicoccoides | reverse complement strand
TTCATGCCTTCAATCTTTCATGTTCATTTTCACATTTTTGTTCTCGTAAATGGGCATAAATGTCAGAGATGAGATCTTTCACTTACGAAGCATATCACAACGACACTCACTGCTGTCACAATGGTGGTGTAGAGACTATAGATCATTCAACGCACATATACACTGCTGTTGTGCTTACCAACATAAGCTAACTATTGCACATAGTTGCATAACAGATATATGTTGGTGGACCTACATATATGTGACTCACTGATTAATATCATATTTCAAATTTGCAAAACAACTTTAAGGAGAAGAGCGCACAATGATCAAATATTAATCCATGACTTAATAGGTTGTTGTGTATGTACTTGAGCACATCAAGATGTATTTTCGTATTTCTTCTGACCTTTGGAGCATGCATATCTGTAGAGGATGGAAGCAGAATGAACAGTAGTTGCTTGCTTGAAGACAAATTTCAATACCTCCATCGTCTCGATATATATATATTTGATGCGATTCTAAAAAGTTAAAAATTCAAACAGTGGTAGACTTGTCTCATATCCACATAGACATTAATCGGGCCCTATCCATGCAACCCTTGCAATTGACCATGCATGCACCCACTGCAATTAAAACACAGACATACATGTGATCAGAGAACTAGGGGCACAGAGTGCCACGATATATAGTTGGTCCGTACGATAGTTGTGAGATTCAATATGCAACCAAACCCACAATCAGGGCAAAAAAAATTTATAGAGTTTACATGTTTAAGTCCTCCATGGTATCTACAATTTTCCAAATGAGTATTATGTATCTTAATGGAAGGAGTACCTATTAATTTGTCAAGTTGATGCATGATTATATGTCAAAATGAGTTAAGTTAACTCTGAATTAATTAATTCATCCAAAAATAGGAGTACCTCTATATTTGAACTGCAAAAATGTCTTATATTTAGTTACAGAGGTAGTAGTATACTCCGTTCTTGAGATGATTTCTGATGTCAACTTCATGTTACGTGTGTATCTATTTCTCGCTTTCCCGTGACAAGTTCAGACAATGAAAAATAAAAGAAAAATGTATTTCTCAATTGATTAATGTTCTTATCAAGGGTGTATTTGTATATATGACCAGGTCATAGTAAGGGAACACCAGAACAACCAATAATCCGTAAATATTTCCAGAGTGGTTGATTTTATTCAAATTACAAGAAGAAAACACCAGGTCTCTGCATTGCCTAGTAGATGGTGTACACTACAAGCATAATCAAAGTACGAAAGTACTATAGAAAATCACATGTAGCGGAAATTTTTAGAAGTGATTGTCATAATAGCAAACCACCAACTAAGAAGAGCTTCATATCAGCCACCATTAATAAGTCAGACATAAAACTACCATGGGCGTACGAGTAGTAAACAACTCCCAAACTACCAAGATGAGCTGCATTTGCCCCACACAAAAAAGACAAGCTGAGAATTTGGAGGATAGCCCAACATTGCAACCAGCTGGTACGCATACGAATAACCTACAAAGGAGGAACCGTGAATTTTCGTTGAAAGTAATGTCTTTCGATATAGCCAGATGGACCAACACACAACAACTGCCCCCATAATGAGGTGTTTTCAGTCCCCCACTCACCGTCCATGGCTCCAAACATATGAGCAATTCTAGTAGGAGTGCGGAAGAAAATATTGTATGTATTACATGCCATTAAAATCCTCCCAAAATCTGATTCGTGAAATATATCCCAGTCTAAAGGTACCATTGGCAATGAATAATTCTTTGATCCTCAAGAGCCCCTTCCCTAATTGGGAGTTGCTTTCGCCACTGGTTGAGAAAGAGTTTTGTGATGCAAATGTTTTGCTGTGAGGATGATTTGCCACATACCATCTTCAATAAGAAGTTTAAATATCCATTTTGAAAATAAGCTATTGTTTTTTGTGTGGGGAAAATAAGCTAATGTTTTGGATATGCAAGTCTCGAATGCCAAGACCACCAGGCTCCTTAGGGTGATAATGTTTTGAAAATAACTAGTATTTCTTCTCCACGTCATCATATTGCCGATAGAAGTGAGATGCAAAATTGTCAAGCTTTTGGAGAACCCCCTTGGGGATCGCAGAAAAGATAACATAAACATCGGTAGACTGCTAACCATAGTGTTGATTGATACGTCTCCAACGTATCTATAATTTTTGATTGCTCCATGCTATATTATCTACTGTTTTGGACATTATTGGGCTTTATTATCCACTTTTATACTATTTTTGGGACTAACCTATTAACCGCGGGCCCAGCCTAGAATTGTTGTTTTTTTGCCTGTTTTAGGGTTTCGAAGAAAAGGAATATCAAACGGAGTCCAAACGGAATGAAACCTTTGGGAAAGTGATTTTCTCAACGAACAAGACCCGGGAGACTTGGACCCTACGTCAAGAAAGAAAAGAGGAGGCCACGAGGTAGGGGGGCACGCCTGCCTACCCCAGGCGCGCCCTCCACCCTCGTGGGCCCCCTGTTGCTCCACCGACGTACTCCTTCCTCTTATACTGTAACACCCCGGATGTAACTTTCCCTATTTGTACTCCAACTCTTGCCGTTTCCGGCGTTAAGTTATATTTATTTCTCGGGTTCGGGTCTTTGTCTCCATGTGTTGTTTTCGTTTTCATGCATCTCATATCACGTCATCATGTGCATTGCATTTGCGTACGTGTTCATCTCATGCATTCGAGCATTTTCCCCGTTGTCCATTTTGCATTTCGGCGCTTCGTTCTCCTCCGGTGGTCATTTCTAGCTTTCTTTCGTGTGTGGGGATTAAACATTTCAGGATTATACCGAGTCTTTCCAAGCGGCCTTTGTTTACTACCGGTAGACCGCCTTTCAAGTTTCGTATCAATTGGACTTCGTTTGATACAACATCGGTTAACCGAGGGACCGAAAAGGCCTCGTGTGTGTTGCAGCCCAAAACCCCTCCAATTTGGCCCAAAACCCACCAAACTCTGCTCCATCACCTAGAGCGTTCGATCACGATCGCGTGGCCGAAAACCGCACCTCATTTGGACCCTCCTAGCTCCACTTATGCCTATAAATAGACCCCCCGTTTTTCGGATCTCATTCCCCCCACGAAACCCTAAAAATCCCTCGCGCCGGCCGGACATTGTCCGACCCGGCCGGACGCGTCCGCCGCCGCCGCCTCAGCCCACTCGTGCGCCGACACGTGGCAGGTGCCACCGCCGCCGCCGCCGGCCCGCCCGAGCCCGCGGGAGGCCCCCGCGGCCCGGGTCTTCGCGCGCCGCCGCCCGGCTCCTTCTCCTTACCGCGCTGCCGTCCCTTCCGGCTCCGGTGGCCGGAGCTGCCACCGCGCCGCCGCGGGCCGCCTCTCCGCCGCCGC
>NC_041390.1:62426710-62428973 GCF_002162155.2 Triticum dicoccoides | reverse complement strand
GGCCCACCGCCTCCACGCCGCCTCGGATCCGGCCGCCTCGTCGTCCTCTACTCCGGCCACCGCAGCCGCGAACTCCGGCGAGCTCCTGTTCCGGCGTTCCTCGTAAAGCGTGCACGATCCAGATCTGGATCTGAGAAACCCTAAGGGTTGACTTTTTCCCCTCTCACCTTAATTTTTTATGTGATCTTTGACCTGCTGTAACTTTGCATCCCTAGCTCCGATTTGGACATATAGTATATGAAAATGTTCGCCTCGACGAGTACATCATTTCATTCCATTGCATCATTTTCATTTGAGCTCATCTTGATGCCCGAAATGCTGTTATAAGGAGGCTTCGTGAGTTAATTGTCAGATCTGCTAGTTCATCTTAGACTTTTGTCATTTTTGCCATGATTAATGTGTGCATGATATGCCTATGAGTCCTTCATATGTTTTGTTAAGCATCTTGTTATCTTTTCAGAGGTGCAACCCATGCATTTTTGGGATATGTGTGGTGACTTGTGCAAGCTTCCAAAGTGAGGCACCCGGTAAATCTATTTTCAGGGACTTAGTAGTTCTCACTAAGTCTGGGATTATTTAGTTCATGATGCCATATGTTCAGCTTGTTCCCTAGTGATCCGTGCCTCTTTTGAGGATGATCAGTAAAGGAATTTTGTTAATCATGTTATGCTCTATCCATCCATGTCTTTACTTGCAATTATGGAGCACCCTAGCTTGAGTTAATCGAGCTCTACTTTTGCTTCGTTGTGAATCTGGGCAGATCGTCAACTTGTTTGCGATTTTGCCGATGCTATTGCAGTTGATCCGTGCATGCTATGCCATTGTTCTTGCCATGTCTCGCTAGAATTTTGTGCCTTCTTAATGGATGTATGATTGCCTTGCCATGACTTGCACCGTAGTGAGTGCATCGAGCTCGTTTACATGCCTTCGTGAATTATATTTCAGAATGTCTCAGTTTTAACTAAGTCCGAAAACTGATTGTGTTTTAGCTATGTTCGTGTGCCCGTTAGTATATTTTGTGAGCCCTTTTGGCCCCAGGTCACTTTGGGTCTTTTGTTAAGCTTGTTGAGTTGCTCCATGCCATGTTCTTATTTATCATACTCAGGTCATGTATCATGTTGTTTTGCTGCTCCGAAGAGGGCTTCGTGATCCGAAATTTCAGACAAGTGTTAATTTCACTAAGTCTGCAATCTGTTTTGCATTTGCGTTTTTTGTCATGCTTGTTTAAACCTCATAATGGATGAATTGGCCGTGGCTCAGTGCTAGTATTTTGTTTAGCATGTTGTGTGCATCCCTGCCATGCATTTTGTTGTCATGTTTGGGTGCTGTAGCATGTTCATTTCGTTGCATTTAGATGCCTACTTGCTGTAAATCGCAGACCGGTGTCATTCTTAAAACGCTTGCCATTTCCAAACCGTAACTCCGATTCCGGCGTTCTTTATATCGTTTTCAAGCGATTTCGTCTCATCTTTCTAGTGGCACCCTTGGGATTCCAAGTTGAGGCCAGGTTCATGCATTTCCTGTCATATCTTGCATTTTGCATCCCGCATCGCATCCCGCATAGCATATCATCATTGCATCATAACGCTTGATCCTTGCACGTGGTTGATTGTGTCCTTGTTGCTTGTTTGTCTTGTTTGGGTAGATCCGGGAGACGAGTTCGCTACCGAGGAGCCCGTTGAGTTTGCTTGTGAGGATCCAGTCAACTCTGACAACTGTGCAGGCAAGATGATCATACCCTAGAAATCACTACTATCTTTGCTATGCTAGTTTGCTCGCTCTTTTGCTATGCCAATGCTACGATGCCTACCTTTTGCTTGTCAGCCTCCCAATTGCCATGTTGAACCTCTAACCCACCATGGTCCTAGCAAACCGTTGATTGGCTATGTTACCACTTTGCTAAGCCCCTCTTATTTCGTTGCTAGTTGCAGGTGAAGATTGGAGGCGTTCCTTGTTGGAACATATATTTACTTGTTGGGATATCATTATATTGCTATGTTATCTTAAAGCATCTATATGCTTGGTAAAGGGTGGAAGGCTCGGCCTCTCGCCTAGTGTTTTGTTTCACTCTTGCCGCCCTAGTTTCCGTCATATCGGTGTTATGTTCCCGGATTTTGCGTTCCTTACGCGGTTGGGTTATAATGGGAACCCCTTGATGTTTCGCCTTGATTAAAGCTTTTCCAGCAATGCCCAACATTGGTTTTACCATTCGCCACCTAGCCCTTTTCTTTCCCTTGGGTTCTGCAGACTCAAGGGTCATCTT
>NC_041390.1:62419354-62426446 GCF_002162155.2 Triticum dicoccoides | reverse complement strand
GCAACTCTAGGCTAGCCTACCCGTACCTAGGACAAACTGAGTGTGCCCTGAGAAAGAGATATGTGCAGCTCCTATTGGGATTTGTCGGCACATTCGGGCGGTGTTGCTGGTCTGGTTTTAACCTGTCGAAGTGTCTTGAGTTACCGAGATACCGAGTCTGATCGGAATGTCTTGGGAGGAGGTCTATTCCTTCGTTGACCGTGAGAGCTTGTCATGGGCTAAGTTGGGACTCCCCTGCAGGGATTGAACTTTCGAAAGCCGTGCCCGTAGTTATGGGCAGATGGGAATTTGTTAATGTCCGGTTGTAGATAACTTAAACATAAACTTAATTAAAATGAATCAACTGTCTGTGTTACCGTGATGGCCCCTTTCCGGCGGAGTCCGGGAAGTGGACACGGTGTTGGAGTTATGCTTGCGCAGGTTGTCCTTCTAGATTCTCGCTCGCGATTTGCCTCCTCTTCTCGCTCTCTTTTGCGTATAAGTTAGCCACCACATATGCTAGTCGCTTGCTGCAGCTCCACATATATATTTGCCTATCCTTCCTATAAGCTTAAATAGTCTTGATCGCGAGGGTGCGAGATTGCTGAGTCCCTGTGGCTCACAGATACTATAACTCCAGATGCAGGTCCAGGTGATTCCGCTCCAGGTGACGAGTACGAGCTCAAGTGGGAGTTCGACGAGGACTCTCAGCGTTACTACGTGTCTTTTCCTGATGATCAGTAGTGGTGCCTAGTTGGGGTTTGATTCGGGGCCTTATCGCATGTTGGGTTCTTTTCTATTTTGGCGCAGTAGTCGGGCCATGAGTGTTTGAATGATGGATGTTATTTATGTACTTTGATGTGACATGGCGAGTGTAAGCCAACTATGTATCTCCCCCTTTTATTATACATTACATGGGATGTTGTGATGATTGCCTAACTTGCGACATTGCTTTCAATGCGGTTATGTCTCTAAGTCGTGCCTCGACACGTGGGAGCTATAGCCGCATCGAGGGCGTTACAAGTTGGTATCTGAGCCTTCCCCGACCTTAGGAGCCCCATTGCTTGATCGTTTTTAGCGGCCGAGTTGTGTCTAAAAAAATGTTTTGAGTCATTTAGGAATTATATATCGGAGAACTTAGGAATTCTTTTTACTTCCCAGTCTCCTCATCGCTCTGGTAAGGCATCCTGACGTAGAGTTTTGACTCTTCTCTTCTCAAATTTCACTAATTTTTTTTAGGGTCACGCGAGTATCTTGGAATCGTTCCGATGGCTTATGATGAGAACATTGTCTTGGTGCCTCCTGTCAGGGGTTTAGTGGAAGTGTCCCGGGGAGTTTAGCTCTGAGGTGTTGTCATCATAATTTTATCGTTGCAATTCTGGAATACTTGAGATATGTTTGCCGACATCGAAAATCTCTTTTATGCAGTTCGTTGGTGAGATAACCTCGACGCCACCCAGTACTGGGGCGGGAGTTCGGGAGTATCGCCATAACTTGTATAACGGATGCTTTTCGAAGGTTGAGGTAGATGGTTTCCGAAGATTTCTTGGTTATGTGTTGAAGGATGGATACAGCTGGATGTAGGATTTGCTAGTTTGGGTGAGATATTATGCTTCCCCTGTATCCCCAACACCTGATTGCATAACCGGAAAGGTTTGGGAGTTTCATAGGTCGGAATTCTAGTAGCTCTAGTTCTTCTTCCACGGATATTGGTTTGAGATTGGGATTTCTTACCGATTATTCGTTCTTGATCCGTACCTTGTTGATTTATTTCTCTACCTTAATTCTACGGGGCTTCTCAATTTATGGTTATGTGGCCATTTCAAGAGGAATGCATTCGTTCATTTTGTTCGGATGTGAAGACTATATGTTGCAATTTTCATTCCATTGGATTCAGCTTCAATATTTATCTGTCAATGTGCTAATGGTGGTCAATCTCTTCAGGATGGCTCCTCCAACGCGCACGACTCCGAATCCTGATCCGCCACCACCTCCACCTCCTCCTGGGGCATGGCAAGCTGTGATGGCCGCAACCAATGCAAACACACAGCTGATCATGCAAATTCTTCAAGAGCGCAATCAAGGCAGTCAAGGGAATCAAGGCAGCAATCAGAGTCACTTTGCTACACTCAACCAGTTCCTTGCTAACGGGCCAAAGACTTTCAGCAATTGTGTTGAGGCAACTGATGCTAACGATTGGCTTGTGGGTCTGTGTAAGCATTTCGAGTGCAGTAATGTCAGGCCTGAGGACTTTGTCAAGTTTGCTTCCTTCCAACTCAAAGATCAAGCTGCAGAATGGTTCCAGTAGTACAAGGATTCCAGAGGTGGACGTGTTATCACTTGGGATGATTTCTGTCGAGATTTCCGAGCTCATCATATTCCCCAGAGCATGGTTGAAAGCAAGTGTGAGGAATTCCGCAATCTGAAGCAAGGCTCTTTGTCTGTCTATGACTACAACAAGTTGTTCCAGAAGCTTGCCCGCTTTGCCAAGCAGGACGTGCCTGATGAGAAGAGCATGATATACCAGTTCATGGGTGGTCTCAGAGAAGATATTCAGCTCGCTCTTGTTCTCTTCGAGCCCTTGAGATACGATGAGTTCTACAACATGGCACTGAAGCAAGAGGCTGCTCAGTTGAGGTGTGATGCTTCTAGGAAGCGAGTCAGAGATGTTACTCCTTCTTCCTCTACTCAAGTGGCCAAGCAGCAGAAGTTTTGGCTTCCTCCTCCTCCGTTCCGTCAGCCGTATCAGTAGAAGAGCAAAGGTGGCAGTGGTTCTTCCCACCCACCCAACCCTGGCTTTCAGAACAAGACTTCGTCTCAAGCTCCAAGATCGAGTGCTCTGTATCACCGTCCGCTTTCAGAGGTCACGTGCAACAAGTGCCAACAGAAGGGTCACTATGCCAACAAGTGTCTCAACCAGAGGCGTCTTCCTCCTCCTCCTCCTGTCAGATCGGCAAGTACAGCTGTGGTCAAGCATAACCCCAAGCATGCCAAGGTCAATTTGATGAATGCATCTCAGGCAGAGGACTCGTCAGATGTGATCATGGATAACCTTCCTGTTAATGATATTCCTGCAAAAGTTCTTTTTGACACTAGTGCATCGCATTGCTTCATCTCAAGACCGTTTACAAATAGGCATGAATTGGTTTCGCAAGTTTTGCCTAGTCCTTTAGCAGTTGTTTCTCCCGGTAAGCGCATGCAGGCTAACTCCATCGTTCCGGATGTTTCTATCACTTTGGGTGACTACAAGTTCTTGGCTTCTCCTACGGTTCTCGGTGACTCGGATATTGATCTTATTCTCGGGATGGGTTGGCTTTCTAAGCACAAGGCTCAGCTTGATTGTGCAGCCAGGCAGATTCAATTGACTCATTCGTCTGAGGATGTAATTGTCTTTGCCGCTCGGGATAATACCATCTGTCTGTTTTCTCTCAATGAGAAGGGTGAATTGGATGCCATCTCTCAGATTCCAGTCGTTTGCGAATATCAAGACGTCTTTCCATAAGAGCTTCCAGGAATGCCTCCGCACCGGCCAGTTGAATTCGTTATTGAACTTGAGCCTGGCACGGAACCTGTGTGCAAACGTCCTTACAAGCTCGGACCTGAAGAGTTGAAGGAGCTGAAGAAGCAAATCGATGAGCAAGAAAGAATGGGTCTCATCCGGCCTAGTTCTTCCCCGTGGGGTTGTGGTGTTCTTTTTGTGAAGAAGAAGGATGGAACGGACCGACTTTGTGTTGATTACCGTCCAGTGAACAAGAAGACCATCAAGAACAAATACCCACTTCCCAACATCAATGAGCTGTTCGAACAACTCAAAGGTGCCCAAGTATTCTCCAAGCTTGATCTCCATATGGGTTATCACCAGATTCGCATTCGTGAAGAAGATATTCCCAAGACAGCATTCAGAACAAGCTTTGGTTCATATGAATACACTGTCATGTCTTTTGGCCTCGCCAACGCTCCTCCGACGTTCTCTCGCATGATGAACTTCATCTTCAACGCCTACACCAATGACTTCGTTTTGGTCTATCTCGGCGACATTCTAGTTTTCTCCAAGAACAAGGAAGATCATGCCAAGCATTTGCGTTTGGTTCTTGATAAGCTCAGAGAACATCAGTTCTACGCCAAGTTCTCCAAGTGTGAATTTTGGCTCGATGAGGTTCTTTATCTTGGTCATATCATCTCTGCCAAGGGCATTGCCGTGAATCCTGAGAAGGTGTCTGCAATTGTGAATTGGGAACCTCTTCAGAACGTGAAGCAACTCCGGAGTTTTCTCGGTCTCGCAAGCTATTGCCGAAGATTCGTTGAAAACTTTTCTAAGATCGCGAAGCCTCTCTCAAATCTTCTTTAGAAGCACGTCAAGTACGTTTGGTCTCCGGAGTGTGATATTGCTTTCAACACTTTGAAAGAGAAGTTGATCACTGCTCCAGTACTGACTCCGCCTGATGAATCCAAGCCATACGAGGTCTTTTGTGATGCCTCTCTCCAAGGTCTTGGCGCAGTTTTGATGCAAGAGAAGAAAGTGGTTGCTTATACATCTCGCCAGTTGAAGCCTAATGAGAAGAACTACCCCACTCATGATCTCGAGTTGGCGGCAGTTGTGCATGCTCTTTTGACTTGGAGACATCTTCTATTGGGAAGAAAAGTGGACATTTTCACTGATCACAAGAGTCTCAAGTACATCTTCACTCAGCCTAATCTCAACCTCAGGCAAACTCGATGGGTCGAAATGATTCAAGAGTATAATCCGAGTATCGAGTATACTCCAGGCAAGGCCAATGTGATTGCTGACGCTTTGAGCAGGAAAGCGTATTGCAATAGTCTGATTCTTAAGCCTTATCAACCCGAGCTTTGTGAAGCTTTCCGCAAACTTAATCTGCAAGTTGTTCCTCAAGGTTTCCTCGCCAACCTTCAAGTCTCTCCTACCTTAGAAGACCAGATTCGCCAAGCCCAGCTTCTTGATGCTATGGTGAAAAAGGTGAAGATTGGGATTGCCAAGAGTCAGTCCAAGTACAAGTGCTACCGCCTTGATCACAAGGACACTCTCTTCTTCAAGGATCAAATTGTTGTACCCAAAGGTGACCTCCGTAAAGTGATCATGAACAAGGCTCACAATTCTCTCCTCTCCATCCACCCTGGGAGTACGAAGATGTATCCGGACCTTAAGCAAGCTTATTGGTGGACTCGAATGAAGCGCGAGATCGCTCAATTCGTGAATGAATGTGATGTCTGCAGAAGAGTGAAGGCAGAACACCAAAGGCCAGCTGGTCTCCTCCAACCTCTTGCCATTCCAGAATGGAAGTTTGACCACATTGAAATGGACTTCATGACTGGGTTTCCAAAGTCCAAGCGTGGCAATGATGCTATATTTGTTGTCATCGATAAACTCACCAAAGTGGCTCACTTTCTGCCTATCAAAGAGTCAATCACTGCAGCTCAATTGGCGGAACTCTATACCTCTCGTATTGTCTCTCTGCATGGTATTCCTCAAGTGATATCTTCAGACCGTGGCAGCATCTTTACCTCCAAGTTTTGGGATTCTTTTCAGAAGACCATGGGCACTAACATCCGCTTCAGCACTGCTTTCCATCCTCAAACAAGCGGTCAAATCGAGCGTGTCAACAAGATTCTTGAAGATATGCTCAGGGCTTGTGTGATCTCCTTCGGCATGAAGTGGGAGGATTGTCTTCCTTATGCTGAATTCTCCTACAATAACAGTTTTCAAGCAAGTTCAGGCAAGGCCCCATTTGAAATTCTGTATGGCAGGAAGTGCCGTACCCCTCTCAACTGGTCTGAAACCGGTGAACGTCAGCTGCTGGGTAATGACTTAATCACAGAAGCAGAAGAAATGTGCAAAGTCATTCGTGATAACCTCAAAGCAGCCCAATCCTGCCAGAAGAGCTACTATGATAGTAAGCACCGTGATTTGGCTTTCGAGATCGGAGATCATGTTTACCTCCGTGTCTCTCCTATGAAAGGTACTCGTCGCTTCGGTATCAAAGGGAAGCTTGCCCCTAGATACGTGGGACCTTTCAAGATTGTCAGCAAGAGAGGCGACCTCGCCTATCAACTCGAGCTTCCTTCAAACTTTGCAAATGTTCATGACGTGTTCCATGTCTCTCAGCTTCGAAAGTGCTTCAAGACTCCTGACCGCACCGTCAACTTCGAGGATATTGAGCTACAAGAAGATCTCTCTTATCGTGAGCACCCAGTTGCTATTCTTGAAGAGACTAAACGCAAGACTCGCAACAAGTCAATCAAATTTCTCAAAGTCAAGTGGTCACACCATTCCGACCGTGAAGCTACCTGGGAAAGTGAGGATCACCTCCGTTCTGAGTACCCGGAGTTCTTTCAGTCCTAGATCTCGGGACGAGATCCTTTCATAGTGGTGGAGTGTTGTAACACCCTGGATGTAACTTTCCCTATTTGTATTCCAACTCTTGCCATTTCCGGCGTTAAGTTATATTTATTTCTCGGGTTCGGGTCTTTGTCTCCGTGTGTTGTTTTCGTTTTCATGCATCTCATATCACGTCATCACGTGCATTGCATTTGCATACGTGTTCATCTCATGCATTCGAGCATTTTCTCCGTTGTCCGTTTTGCATTCCGGCGCTTCGTTCTCCTCCGGTGGTCATTTCTAGCTTTCTTTCGTGTGTGGGGATTAAACATTTCCGGATTGGACCGAGTCTTTCCAAGCGGCCTTGGTTTACTACCGGTAGACCGCCTGTCAAGTTTCGTATCAATTGGACTTCGTTTGATACTCCAACGGTTAACCGAGGGACCGAAAAGGCCTCGTGTGTGTTGCAGCCCAACACCCCTCCAATTTGGCCCAAAACCCACCAAACTCTGCTCCATCACCTAGAGCGTTCGATCACGATCGCGTGGCCGAAAACCGCACCTCATTTGGACCCTCCTAGCTCCACTTATGCCTATAAATAGACCCCCCATTTTTCGGATCTCATTCCCCCCGCGAAACCCTAAAAATCCCTCGCGCCGGCCGAACATTGTCCGACCCGGCCGGACGCGTCCGCCGCCGCCGCCTCAGCCCACTCGCGCGCTGACACGTGGCAGGTGCCACCGCCGCCGCTGCCGGCCGCCCGAGCCCGCGGGAGGCCC
>NC_041390.1:62416575-62418882 GCF_002162155.2 Triticum dicoccoides | reverse complement strand
ACGCCGCCTCCTCGCCGCCCCGGCCTGGCGCCGCCCCGCCGCCTCCACGCCGCCTCGGATCCGGCCGCCCCGTCGTCCTCTACTCCGGCCACCGCGGCCACGAACTCCGACGAGCTCCTGTTCCAGTGTTCGTCGTAAATCGTGCACGATCCAGATCTGGATCTGAGAAACCCTAAGGGTTGACTTTTTCCCCTCTCACCCTAATTTTTTATGCGAACTTTGACCTGCTGTAACTTTGCATCCATAGCTCCGATTTGGACATATAGTATATGAAAATGTTCGCCTCGATGAGTACATCATTTCATTCCATTGCATCATTTTCATTTGAGCTCATCTTGACGCCCGAAATGCTGTTAGAAGGAGGCTTCGTGAGTTAATTGTCAGATCTGCTAGTTCATCTTAGACTTTTGTCATTTTTGCCATGATTAATGTGTGCATGATATGCCTGTGAGTCCTTCATATGTTTTGTTAAGCATCTTGTTATCTTTCCAGAGGTGCAACCCATGCATTTTTAGGATGTGTGTGGTGACTTGTGCAAGTTTGCAAAGTGAGGCACCCGGTAAATCTGTTTTCAGGGACTTAGTAGTTTTCACTAAGTCTGGGATTATTTAGTTCATGATGCCATATGTTCAGCTTATTCCCTAGTGATCCGTGCCTCTTTTGAGGATGATCAGTAAAGTAATTTTGTTAATCATGTTATGCTCTATCCATACATGTCTTTACTTGCAATTATGGAGCATCCTAGCTTGAGTTAATCGAGCTCTACTTTTGCTTCGTTGTGAATCTGGGCAGATCGTCAACTTGTTTGCGATTTTGCCAATGCTATTGCAGTTGATCCGTGCATGCTATGCCATTGTTCTTCCCATGTCTAGCTAGCATTTTGTGCCTTCTTAATGGATGTATGATTGCCTTGCCATGACTTGCACCGTAGTGAGTGCATCGAGCTCGTTTACATGCCTTCGTGAATTATATTTCAGCATGTCTCAGTTTTCACCAAGTCTGAAAACTGATTGTGTTTTAGCTATGTTCGTGTGCCCGTTAGTATATTTTGTGAACCCTTTTGGCCCCAGGTCACTTTGGGTCTTTTGTTAAGCTTGTTGAGTAGCTCCGTGCCATGTTCTTATTTATCATACTCAGGTCATGTATCATGTTGTTTTGCTGCTCCGAAGAGGGCTTCGTGATCTGAAATTTCAGACAAGTGTTAATTTCACCAAGTCTGCAATCTGTTTTGCATTTGCGTTTTTGCCATGCTTGTTTGAACCTCATAATGGATGAATTGGCCGTGGCTCAGTGCTAGTATTTTGTTTAGCATCTTGTGTGCATCCCTGCCATGCATTTTGTTGTCATGTTTGGGTGCTGTAGCATGTTCATTTTGTTGCATTTAGATGCCTACTTGCTGTAAATCGCAGACCGGTGTCATTCTTAAAACGCTTGCCATTTCCAAACCGTAACTCTGATTCCGGCGTTCTTTATATCGTTTTCAATCGATTTCATCTCATCTTTCCAGTGGCACCCTTGGGATTCCAAGTTGAGGCCAGGTTGATGCATTTCCTGTCATATCTTGCATTTTGCATCCCGCATCGCATCCCGCATAGCATATCATCATTGCATCATAACGCTTGATCCTTACATGTGGTTGATTGTGTCCTTATTGCTTGTTTGTCTTGTTTGGGTAGAGCTGGGAGACGAGTTCGCTACCGAGGAGCCCGTTGAGTTTGCTTGTGAGGATCCAGTCAACTCTGACAACTGTGCAGGCAAGATGATCATACCCTCGAAATCACTACTATCTTTGCTATGCTAGTTTGCTCGCTCTTTTGCTATGCCAATGCTACGATGCCTACCTTTTGCTTGTCAGCCTCCCAATTTCAATGTTGAACCTCTAACCCACCATGGTCCTAGCAAACCGTTGATTGGCTATGTTACCGCTTTGCTAAGCCCCTCTTATAGCGTTGCTAGTTGCAGGTGAAGATTGGAGGCGTTCCTTGTTGGAACATATATTTACTTGTTGGGATATCATTATATTGCTATGTTATCTTAGAGCATCTATATACTTTGTAAAGGGTGGAAGGCTCGGCCTCTCGCCTAGTGTTTTGTTCCACTCTTGCCGCCCTAGTTTCTGTCATATCGGTGTTATGTTCCCGGATTTTGCGTTCCTTACGCGGTTGGCTTATAATGGGAACCCTTTGATGTTTCGCCTTGATTAAAGCTTTTCCAGCAATGGCCAACATTGGTTTTACCATTCGCCACCTAGCCCTTTTCTTTCCCTTGGGTTCTGCAGACTCAAGGGTCATCTTATTTTACCCTCCC
>NC_041390.1:62375276-62416277 GCF_002162155.2 Triticum dicoccoides | reverse complement strand
ATGCTCCTCTGAGTGTTGGTCCACCTGTCAGCTACCGGTGGCCACCAGGGGCAACTCTGGGCTGGCCTACCCGTACCTAGGACAATCTGAGTGTGCCCTGAGAAAGAGATATGTGCAGCTCCTATCGGGATTTGTCGGCACATTCGGGCGGTGTTGCTGGTCTTGTTTTAACCCGTCGAAGTGTCTTGAGTTACCGAGATACCGAGTCTGATCGGAATGTCTTGGGAGGAGGTCTATTCCTTCGTTGACCGTGAGAGCTTGTCATGGGCTAAGTTGGGACTCCCCTGCAGGGATTGAACTTTCGAAAGCCGTGCCCGCGGTTATGGGCAGATGGGAATTTGTTAATGTCCGGTTGTAGATAACTTAAACATAAACTTAATTAAAATGAATCAACCGTGTGTGTTACCGTGATGGCCCCTTTCCGGCGGATTCCGGGAAGTGGACACGGTGTTGGAGTTATGCTTGCGCAGGTTGTTCTTCTAGATTCTCGCTCGCGCTTTGCCTCCTCTTCTCGCTCTCTTTTGCGTATAAGTTAGCCACCACATATGCTAGTCGCTTGCTGCAGCTCTACATATATATTTGCCTATCCTTCCTATAAGCTTAAATAGTCTTGATCGCGAGGGTGCGAGATTGCTGAGTCCCTGTGGCTCACAGATACTATAACTCCAGATGCAGGTCCAGGTGATTCCGCTCCAGGTGACGAGTATGAGCTCAAGTGGGAGTTCGACGAGGACTCTCAGTGTTACTACGTGTCTTTTCCTGATGATCAGTAGTGGTGCCTAGTTGGGGTTTGATTCGGGGCCTTGTCGCATGTTGGGTTCTTTTCTATTTTGGCGTTGTAGTCGGGACATGAGTATTTGAATGATGGATGTTATTTATGTACTTTGATGTGACGTGGCGAGTGTAAGCCAACTATGTATCTCCCCCTTTTATTATACATTACATGGGATGTTGTGATGATTGCCTAACTTGCGACATTGCTTTCAATGCGGTTATGTCTCTAAGTCGTGCCTCGACACGTGGGAGCTATAGCCGCATCGAGGGCATTACATATACATACCTACGTACCCCCAAACGATCAGATACGGAGCCAAAAACCTAATTCCACCACCGTAACTTTCTGTATCCACGAGATCCCATCTTGGGGCCTGTTCCGGAGCTCCGCCAGAGGGGGCATCGATCACGGAGGGCTTCTACATCAACACCATAGCCTCTCCGATGAAGTGTGAGTAGTTTACTTCAGACCTACGGGTCCATAGTTAGTAGCTAGATGGCTTCTTCTCTCTTTTTGGATCTCAATACAATGTTCTCCCCCTCTCTTGTGGAGAACTATTTGATGTAATCTTCTTTTTGCGATGTGTTTGTTGAGACCGATGAATTGTGGGTTTATGATCAAGTCTATCTATGAATAATATTTGAATCTTCTCTGAATTCTTTTATGTATGATTGGTTATCTTTGCAAGTCTCTTCGAATTATCAGTTTGGTTTGGCCTACTAGATTGATCTTTCTTGCAATGGGAGAAGTGCTTAGCTTTGGGTTCAATCTTGCGCTGTCCTTTCCCAGTTACAGTAGGGGCAGCAAGGAACGTATTGTATTGTTGCCATCGAGGATAATAAGATGGGGTTTTCTTCATATTGCATGAGTCTATCGCTCTACATCATGTCATCTTGCTTAAGGCGTTACTCTGTTTTTAACTTAATACTCTAGATGCATGCTGGATAGCGGTCCATGAGTGGAGTAATAGTAGTAGATGCAGGCAGGAGTCGGTCTACTTGTCTCGGACGTGATGTTGATACGTCTCCAACGTATCTATAATTTTTGATTGCTCCATGCTATATTATCTACTGTTTTGGGCAATATTGGGCTTTATTTTCCACTTTTATATTATTTTTGGGACTAACCTATTAACCGGAGGCCCAGCCCAGATTTGCTGTTTTATGCCTATTTCAGTGTTTCGAAAAAAAGGAATATCAAACGGAGTCGAAACGGAACGAAATCAACTGGAGAAGTTATTTTTGGAAGGAAACCTACCGGAGAGACTTGGACCCTACGTCAGAAGATAAAGGAGGAGCTCACGAGGGTAGGGGGTGCCCCCTGCCTCATGGCCCCCCTTCGGTCCACCGACGTACCCCTTGTACCCATATATACCTACTATCGTAAAGCTTCCAGAATGGAGATTAGATCGGAAGTTCCGCCGCCAGAAGCCTCCGTAGCCACCGAAAGCCAATCTAGACCCGTTCCGGCACCCTGCCGGAGGGGGCAATCCCTCTCCGATGGCCATCTTCATCATCCCGGTGCTCTCCATGACGAGGAGGGAGTAGTTTTCCCTCGGGGCTGAGGGTATGTACCAGTAGCTATGTGTTTGATCTCTCTCTCTCTCTCTCGTGTTCTTGAGGTGATACGATCTTGATGTATCGCGAGCTTTGCTATTATATTTGGATCCTATGATGTTTCTTCCCCCCTCTACTCTCTTGTAATGAATTGAGTTTCCCCTTTGAAGTTATCTTATCGGATTGAGTCTTTAAAGATTTGAGAACACTTGATGTATGTCTTGCCGTGCGTATCTGTGGTGACAATGGGATACCACGTGATTCACTTGATGTATGTTTTGGTGATCAACTTGCGGGTTCCGCCCATGAACCTATGCATAGGGGTTGGCACACATTTTCGTCGTGATTCTCCGCTAGAACTTTGGGGCACTCTTTGAGGTCCTTTGTGTTGGTTGAATAGATGAATCTGAGATTGTGTGACGCATATCGTATAATCATACCCATGGATACTTGAGGTGACATTGGAGTATCTAGGTGACATTAGGGTTTTGGTTGATTTGTGTCTTAAGGTGTTATTCTAGTACGAACTCTAGGGTTGTTTGTGACACTTATAGGAATAGCCCAACGGATTGATAGGAAAGAATAACTTTGAGGTGGTTTCGTACCCTATCATAATCTCTTTGTTTGTTCTCCTCTATTAGTGACTTTGGAGTGACTCTTTGTTGCATGTTGAGGGATAGTTTTATGATCCAATTATGTTAGTATTGTTGAGGGAACTTACACTAGCGAAAGTATGAACCCTAGGCCTTGTTTCAACACATTGCATTTCCGTTTACGCTCACTTTTATCACTTGTTACCTTGCTGTTTTTATTATTTCAGATTACAAATACCTTTATCTACTATCCATATACCACTTGTCTCACCATCTCTTCGCCGAACTAGTGCACCTATACAATTTACCATTGTATTGGGTGTGTTGGGGACACAAGAGACTTTTTGTTATTTGGTTGCAGGGTTGCTTGAGAGAGACCATCTTCATCCTACGCCTCCTACGGATTGATAAACCTTAGGTCATCCACTTGAGGGAAATTTGCTACTGTCCTACAAACCTCTGCACTTGGAAGCCCAACAACGTCTACAAGAAGAAGGTTGTGTAGTAGACATCAGATGCCTATATACATGATCATACCTAGATATTCTCATAACTATGCTCAATTCTGTCAATTGCTCAATAGTAATTTGTTCACCCACCGTAGAATACTTATGCTCTCGAGAGAAGCCACTAGTGAAACCTATGTCCCCCGGGTCTATCTTTATCATATTGATCTCCTACTACTTATTTATTTCCTTTGCTATTTACTTTGCCTTTATTTTACTTTGCATCTTTATCATAAAAATACCAAAAATATTATCTTATCATATCTATCAGATCTCACTCTCGTAAGTGGCCTTATAGGGATTGACAACCCCTATTTGCGTTGGTTGTGAGGATTTATTTGTTTTGTGCAGGTACGAGGGACTCGCGCGTAGCCTCCTACTAGATTGATACCTTGGTTCTCAAAAACTGAGGGAAATACTTACGCTACTTTGTTGCATCATCCCTTCCTCTTCGGGGAAAACCAACGTAGTGCTCAAGAGGTAGCAAGAAGGATTTCTGGCGCCGTTGCCGGGGAGGTCTACGCAAAAGTCAACATACCAAGTACCTATCACATACCCTTATCTCCCGCATTACATTATTTGCCATTTGCCTCTCGTTTTTTTCTCCCCCACTTCACCCTTGCCGTTTTATTCGCCCTCTCTCTCTATCCTCCCTCTCTTTCTCTATTTGCGTCTTTTTGCCCGCTTGCTTTTTGTTTGCTTGTGTGTTAGTTTGCTTGGTTGTCATGATGGCTCAAGATAATACTAAATTGTGTGACTTCACCAATACCAACAACAATGATTTTATTAGCACTCCGATTGCTCCTCTTACCGATGCTGAATCTCGTGAAATTAATACTTCTTTGCTGAATCTTGTCATGAAAGATCCGTTCTCCGGCCTTCTTAGTGAAGATGTCGCTACTCATCTAAATAGCTTCGTTGATTTGTGTGACATGCAAAAGAAGAAATATGTGGATAATGATATTGTTAAATTGAAGCTATTTCCTTTTTCGCTTAGAGATCGTGCTAAAGCTTGGTTTTCGTATTTGCCTAAAAATAGTATTGATTCATGGAACAAGTGCAAAGATGCTTTTATCTCTAAGTATTTTCCTCCCGCTAAGATCATCTCTCTTAGAAACGATATTATGAATTTTAAGCAACTTTATCATGAACATGTTGCACAAGCTTGGGAGAGATTGAAATTAATGATACGTAATTTCCCTACTCATGGTTTAAATTTGTGGATGATTATAACAAAAATTTATGCCGGATTGAATTTTGCTTCTAGAAATCTTTTAGATTCGGCCGCAGGACGCACTTTTATGGAAATCACTTTAGGAGAAGCTACTAAACTCCTAGATAATATTATGGTTAATTATTCTCAATGGCATACTGAAAGAACTACTAATAAAAAGGTGCATGCGATAGAAGAAATTAATGTTTTGAGTGGAAAGATGGATGATATGAAATTATTTGCTAATAAGAGTGTTTCTTCTGATCCTAATTATATGCCCTTGACTACTTTGATTGAGAATAATAATGAATCTATGGGTGTGAATTTTGTTGGTAGGAACAATTTTGTTTTGGTAACAACGCGTATAGAGGAAATTTTAATCCTAGGCCTTATCTTAGTAATCCCTCTAATAATTATGGTAATTCCTACAACAATTCTTATGGAAATTATAATAAGATGCCCTCTGATTTTGAATCTAATATTAAATAATTTATTACTTCACAAAAGAATTTTAATGCTATGATTGAAGAAAAATTGCTTAAGATTGATGATTTGGCCAGGAACGTTGATAGAATTTCTCTTGATGTTGATTCTTTGAAACTTAGATCTATTCCACCTAAGCATGATATCAATGAGTCTCTCAAAGCCATGATAATTTCCATTGATGAGTGCAAAGAAAGAACCGCTAGGATGCGTGCTAAGAAAGATGCCTTTATAAGAGCGTGTTCTTCTAGTTCCTATGAAAATAAAGATGACGATATAAAAGTTATTGATGTGTCCCCTATTAAATATTTGTTTTGCAATATTAATCTTGATAACAATGGGACTGAATATGATCCACCTTTACCTAGAAGGCGTTCCAAGAATTCGGAATTTGTTGATTTTGATGCTAATTGAAAAAAGTAGGATTGAAGAAATTAAAACCCTAGATGTTGCTAAACCCACTATTATGGATTTTAAGGAATTTAACTATGAAAATTGCTCTTTGATTGATTGTATTTCCTTGTTGCAATCTGTGCTAAATTCTCCTCACGCTTATAGTCAAAATAAAGCGTTTCCTAAACATATCGTTGATGCCTTGATGCAATCTTATGAAGAAAAACTTGAATTAGAAGTTTCTATCCCTAGAAAACTTTATGATGAGTGGGAACCAACTATTAAAATTAAAATTAAAGATCATTAATTATATGCTTTATGTAATTTGGGTGCTAGTGTTTGCACGATTCCCAAGACTTTGTGTGATTTGTTAGGTCTCTGTGATTTTGATGATTGCTCTCTAAACTTGCACCTTGCGGATTCCACTATTAAGAAACCTATGGGAAGAATTAATTATGTTCTTATTGTTGCAAATAAGAATTATGTGCCCGTAGATTTTATTGTTCTTGACATAGATTGCAATCCTTCATGTCCTATTATTCTTGGTAGACCTTTCCTTAGAACGATTGGTGCAATTATTGATATGAAGGAAGGAAATATTAGATTCCAATTTCCATTAAGGAAAGGCATGGAACACTTTCCTAGAAAGAAAATTAAATTACCTTATGAAACTATTATGATAGCCACTTATGGATTGCCTACCAAAGATGGCAATACCTAGATCTATTCTTGCTTGTTATGCCTAGCTAAGAGCGTTAAATGATAGCGCTTGTTGGGAGGCAACCCAATTTTATTTTTATTCCTTGCTTTTTGCTCCTGTTTAGTAACAAATAATTTATCTAGCCTCTGTTTTGGTTGTACTTTTTGTGTTTAATTAGTGTTTGTGCCAAGTAGAACCGTTGGGAAGACTTGGGGAAAGTCTTGTTGAATTTGCTGTAAAAAACAGAAACTTTAGCGCTCACGAGAACTGCTGTCATTTTTATTTGGAAAGTGATATTTAGTTAATTATTTTTGTAGATGATTAATAGATAAATTCCTCACGTCCAGAAATTTATTTTAGAATTTTTGGGGTTCCAGATCTTGTGCTAGCTACAGATTACTACAGACTGTTCTGTTTTTGACAGATTCTGTTTTTCGTGTGTTGTTTGCTTATTTTGATGAATCTATGGCTAGTAAAATAGTTTATAAACCATAGAGAAGTTCTAATACAGTAGGTATAACACCAATATAAATAAATAATGAGTTCATTACAGTACCTTGAAGTGGTCTTTTATTTTCTTTCGCTAACAGAGCTCACGAGATTTTCTACTTTAAGTTTTGTGTTGTGAAGTTTTCAAGTTTTGGGTAAAGATTTGATGGATTATGGAACAAGGAGTGGCAAGAGATTAAGCTTGGGGATGCCCATGGCACCCCCAAAATAATCTAAGGACACCTAAAAGCCAAAGCTTGGGGATGCCCCAGAAGGCATCCCCTCTTTCGTCTACTTCTATCGGTAACTTTACTTGGAGCTATATTTTTATTCGCCACATGATATGTGTTTTGCTTGGAGCGTCTTGTATTATTTGAGTCTTTGCTTGTTAGGTTACCACAATCTTCCTTGCTGTACACACCTTTTTAGAGAGCCATACATGATTTAGAATTTGTTAGAATACTCTATGTGCTTCGCTTATATCCTTTGAGTTATATAATTTTGCTCTAGTACTTCACTTATATCTTTTAGAGCACGGTGGTGGATGTGTTTTATAGAAACTATTGATCTCTCATGCTTCACTTAGATTATTTTGAGAGTCTTAATAGCATGGTAATTTGCTTTAAATCCTAATATGCTAGGTATTCAAGAATAAATAAAAAAATTCTCTTATGAGTGTGTTGAATACTATGATAAGTTTGATACTTTCTAATTGTTTTGAGATATGGAGATGGTGATATTAAAGTCATGCTAGTTGATTAGTTGTGAATTTGAGAAATACTTGTGTTGAAGCTTGTGATTCCCGTAGCATGCACGTACGGTGAACCATTATGTGATGAAGTCGGAGCATGATTTATTTTTTGATTGCCTTCCTTATAAGTGGCGGTCGGGGACGAGCGATGGTCTTTTCCTACCAATCTACCCCCTAGGAGGATGCGCGTAATACTTTGCTTTGATAACTTGTAGATTTTTGCAATAAGTATATGAGTTCTTTATGACTAATGTTGAGTCCATGGATTATACGCACTCTCACCCTTCCACCTTTGCTAGCCTCTCTAATACCGCGCACCTTTCGCCGGTATCATACACCCACCATATACCTTCCTCAAAACAGCCACCATACCTTCCTATTATGGCATTTCCATAGCCATTCCGAGATATATTGCCATGCAACTTTCCACCATTCCGTTTATTATGACACACTCCATCATTGTCATATTGCTTAGCATGATCATGTAGTTGACATCGTATTCATGGTAAAGCCACCGTCCACAATTCTTTCATACATGTCACTCTTGATTCATTGCATATCCAGGTACACCGCCAGAGGCATTCATATAGAGTCATTTTTGTTCTAAGTATCGAGTTGTAATTGTTGAGTTGTAAGAAAAATAAAAGTGTGATGATCATCATTATTAGAGCATTGTCCCAGTGAGGAAATGATGATGGAGACTATGATTCCCCCACAAGTCGGGATGAGACTCCGGATGAAAAATAAAAAAAGAGAAAGAAAAGAGGCCATAAAAAAAGAGAAAATACCCAAATAAAAAAATGAGAGAAAAAGAGAGAAGGGATAATGTTACTATCCTTTTACCACACTTATGCTTCAAAGTAGCACCATGATCTTCATAGTTGAGAGTCTCTCATGTTATCACTTTCATATACTAGTGGGAATCTTTCATTATAGAACTTGGCTTGTATATTCCAATGATGGGCTTCCTCAAAATGCCCTAGGTCTTCATGAGCAAGCAAGTTGGATGCACACCCACTTAGTTTCTTTTTGAGCTTTCATATACTTATAGCTCTAGTGCATCCGTTGCATGGCAATCCCTACTCACTCACATTGATATCTATTGATGGGCATCTACATAGCCCGTTGATACGCCTAGTTGATGTGAGACTACCTTCTTCCTTTTTGTCTTCTCCACAACCACCACTCTATTCCACCTATAGTGCTATATCCATGGGTCATGCTCATGTATTGCGTGAAGATTGAAAAAGTTTTGAGAATGTCAAAAGTATGAAACAATTGCTTGGCTTGTCATCGGGGTTGTGCATGATTTAAATATTTTGTGTGGTGAAGATAGAGCATAGCCAAACTATATGATTTTGTAGGGATAATTTTCTTTAGCCATGTTATTTTGAGAAGACATAATTGCTTTTTTAGTATGCTTGAAGTATTATTATTTTTATGTCAATATGAACTTTTGTCTTGAATCTTTTGGATCTGAATATTTGTACCACAATTAAGAAGAATTACATTAAAATTATGCCAAGTAGCACTCCGCATCAAAAATTCTATTTTTATCATTTACCTACTCGAGGACGAGCAGGAATTAAGCTTGGGGATGCTTGATACGTCTCCAACGTATCTATATTTTTTGATTGCTCCATGCTATATTATCTACTGTTTTGGACATTATTGGGCTTTATTATCCACTTTTATACTATTTTTGGGACTAACCTATTAACCGGATGCCTAGCCCAGAATTGCTGTTTTTTGCCTGTTTTAGGGTTTCGAAAAAAGGGATATCAAACGGAGTCCAAACAGAATGAAACCTTCGGGAACGTGATTTTCTCAACGAACAAGACCCGGGAGACTTGGACCCTACGTCAAGAAAGAAAAGAGGAGGCCACGAGGTAGGGGGCGCCTGCCTACCCCAGGCACGCCCTCCACCCTCGTGGGCCCCCTGTTGCGCCACCGACGTACTCCTTCCTCCTATATATACCTACGTACCCCCAAACGATCAGATACGGAGCCAAAAACCTAATTCCACCGCCGTAACTTTCTGTATCCACGAGATCCCATCTTGGGGCCTGTTTCGGAGCTCCGCCGGATGGGGCATCAATCACGGAGGGTTTCTACATCAACACCAGGCTCTCCGATGAAGTGTGAGTAGTTTACTTCAGACCTACGGGTCCATAGTTAGTAGCTAGATGGCTTCTTCTCTCTTTTTGGATCTCAATACAATGTTCTCCCCCTCTTTTGTGGAGAACTATTCGATGTAATCTTCTTTTTGCGGTGTGTTTGTTGAAACCGATGAATTGTGGGTTTATGACCAAGTCTATCTATGAATAATATTTGAATCTTCTCTGAATTCTTTTATGTATGATTGGTTATCTTTGCATGTCTCTTCAAATTATCAGTTTGGTTTGGCCTACTAGATTGATCTTTCTTGCAATGGGAGAAGTGCTTAGTTTTGGGTTCAATCTTGCGGTGTCCTTTCCCAGTGACAGTAGGGGCAGCAAGGCATGTATTGTATTGTTGCCATCGAGGATAATAAGATGGGGTTTTCTTCATATTGCATGAGTCTATCCCTCTACATCATGTCATCTTACTTAAGGCATTACTCTGTTTTTAACTTAATACTCTAGATGCATGCTGGATAGCAGTCGATGAGTGGAGTAATAGTAGTAGATGCAGGCAGGAGTCGGTCTATTTGTCTCGGACGTGATGCCTATATACATGATCATACCTAGATATTCTCATAATTATGCTCAATTCTATCAATTGCTCACCAGTAATTTATTCACCCACCGTAGAATACTTATGCTCTCGAGAGAAGCCACTAGTGAATCCTATGGCCCCGAGGTCTATCTTTATCATATTAATCTCCTACTACTTAGTTATTTCCTTTGCTATTTACTTTGCCTTTATTTTACTTTGCATCTTTATCATAAAAATACCAAAATTATTATCTTATCATATCTATCAGATCTCACTCTCGTAAGTGGCCTTATAGGGATTGACAACCCCTATTTGCGTTGGTTGCGAGGATTTATTTGTTTTGTGCAGGTACGAGGAACTCGCACGTAGCCTCCTACTGGATTGATACCTTGGTTCTCAAAAACTGAGGGAAATACTTACGCTACTTTGCTGCATCATCCCTTCCTCTTCGGAGAAAACCAATGCAGTGCTCAAGAGGTAGCATTGATTAAATTGAGGCTATAATTATTTAGAATGCAGCGACCCGATGATTGTTGCAGATTGGTAGCCTCAACCTTCCTACACAGGTAGATCATAAGAATAAAAAGCAAATGTTATAATTCATGCATCACATATTCTATTTACAAGATCCATCCATACTAGGGGTGGGCATAAAACGAATGAACCGAATACCAACCGATGCCGACTGAATAAAAACCCATGCTACCATCCATAAGTGGTTGCACCTAGAATTCAGAGGATCCGCACTTTCGCAGGTTGCACCAAAGACTATGTATGCAATATTTAGTGAGGCGGATAATCTATAGGAAAGGAAGTAAATTATCATTATGGTAATTCCACATAGCTCAACACACAACACACATTTTCATTGGAATTTGAGCTTTAAGTTGTAAATTTGCTCCATGACAACCGATTTCCAAACATTCTTGGCATATTCTGAGGTGGTCTAATGTTAAATAAAACACATTACTCGTGAATATATAAAGTTCTCCTAATCACGGTAACAATAATTTATGTTACCCTTTTGGTTTACTTCATGAGTTTTTTTTAACTTTTAGAACAAAAAATGTGGAAATGCCTAGGTGTTAGGTAACTGGGTTTTTTTCCACTTCTAGTCAATTGGAAACAAACGGCTCCAAGCCATAGTTAAAGTGAACGTGGATGCATCTTTCCATAATGAGAATAATAGAGGAGCGACTGGAGTAATTATACGAGATGGCCATGGATTGTTTTTGGCTGCGCCATGTTCCCCTATACCATACATTAGTGATGCATGCTCGGCTGAAGCATTGGCGATGTACCATGGACTACTACTTGCAAATGACATGGGCTATCATTCAATTCACGTTGAATCCGACTCGACAAAGGTCATCAATGCATGTGTAGGACATGACAGGATATGGAGCAAAACATCGGCTATCTACGCAGATTGTTTTATCCTTGCTGGCATGATAGGATCTGTAGAATTTATGCACTGTGTTCGTGAAACTAATGAGGTAGCCCACTCTTTAGCAAAATATGCTTATGATAGTAATTCTTCTTGTAAGTGGGTTGATGAACCCCCAGATTTTATGGTTAATGCCATTGCAAACGATGTAACTATATTACCAATTCAATAAAGTAACCATGATGGCATTCCCTCAAAAAAAACAAATGTCTGGATCCGTTTCTTCCTCCAACCATTTCGATAGAGTGCATGAACTGATCTTTCTCACTAGCACGATTTCAATCCCCTGCATCGCCTCCGGTGAGGTCCTAGGGCGGATCTAGTGGGAGTGCCATGGCACCCCCTAGATATTGCAAAATACATTATACTACCTACTTAACACTAAATAGTTAATGAATTAGTGTAGTTTTAAGACTATTTGTTAAGATCATGATGATGTTTAGACCAAATTATACCAACTATAGTGTAAAATTTCATAAATTTTCAACACTTGCATCCCACGGACCGAGCTTCTAGGTCTTCCATTGTGGGGTCCTATCTAAGCCCTTGTTGTCGACTCGGTAGGCAAACGTAATGTCTCCGTCTCAAGCGTGGCGGCTACCTAACCGAAGCAGCAGCAAAAACCAAAGCCCCCCTCCGTACGGATTATCCTTCGTCCTCGCTTGCGCTAGCGACACACCACACCCACCTTCCCGTCTTCGATGAGATCATGGCTCGGCTTCGCCGGGCGCACCACATCGCCCTAATCTCAGCCTTGGGCGTTGTCCTGTGCTGCTCTCTATCTACCAAAATCGACTAATTAAAATGCTTGTACGGGGATCAAATGTGTTGTTTTCAGCAAACTAATAAATAGCAAGTGAAAAAAAGTAATATGAACGTTCTAACCCGCGGCGGCACATCTTTCATCTTTTTGATTTGGATACATATAAGGTGTCCGATCGATCGAAATACTTTAGTATTAAATAAAACAATTCTGCGGCCTACATCGATCCCATGTCTACGGACTAAAATAGCCTAGATGTGAGGGGGAGTGTTGGAATATATTACCCGTCTCCCTCCATCAATTCGGACTTTTGGATGAATTGGCTGGAACATGCACTTCTACATGGTATCGGAGCCAAGAGGTCTTGAGTTCAAGACCCGGCTGACGTAATTAAATTGCAGCCCACTTTCAATCCGGGGGGAGTGTTGACATATAATGTGCTGCATAGTCTATTTCATCAGATCGATCTTTAATGACATCTTCTTCTGAAAATCCTAATTTTGGGAATCTCCTTGCTATCTTTTTTGACATCAAAATCTCCTTAGAGCATCTCCAATAGCTTGTCTATATGAATGTATATACTCGTTTTTCATGACGTGAGTCCAAAACAGGTGTTCAACAGCTTGTCTATATGGTCGTCCAAATGTACACATCCTCTAAATCGACTTCGACAATGTCCACGCCTGGACATTGTGAAGGCGTCGTCTAAACTCAGCTGCAGTCATGATTTCTTCCTCTCTCCAGCGACAGCCCACCTGTCATGGTCCCTGTATATAGACATTCTGATGCAAAACTGGACGTGTATATAAGGGGATTTTTTAGACCATTGTCTATATGAATATATAGACATTCAAATATACACGTGCTATTGGAGATGCTCTTACTAGTATTACTCAAACAAGCATGAAACGCGTGCCAACAAACCTTTCTTCGCAGCACTTCCATCCAAATCGTAATCATCCACCCCCATCTTAACGTACGGTCCAGAAAGCCTCCGCCCCGAGGTGGCGAGGTGACTGCCCATGGGGTCGCTCACCAATGCGGAGGCGGAGGGGGCGGCCGCGGCGGCGGACTGGTCCGACGAGGCGCTGATCTACGTCAACGGCGTCCGCCGCCTGCTCCCAGATGGCCTCGCCCACCTCACCCTCCTCCAGTACCTCAGAGGTCGCTCCCCTTTCCCCTCCCCCCTTCCCAGTCTCACAACACTTGTACTCCCTCCGTTTTTATTTACTCTGCATATTAGAGTTGACTGAAGTCAAACTTTGTTAAGTCTGACCAAATATATAGAAAAGAATATAAATATTTACCATAAAAAAATCTATATCATGTGAAAGTACATTCAACAATGAATCCAATGATATTGACTTGTTATTGTATATGTTAATATTTTAGTCTATAAACTTTGTCAAAGTTTGCAAAGCTTGACTTTGACCAAAGCTAATATGCGGAGTAAATAAAAACGGAGGGAGTATGTAAGCAGTGTTGTACGACCTGTGCCGCGTTTCCTGCTCCTGAATCGTAAAATTGTTCACTGAGAGTCTGCCATTGTACCAGTAGAAAACCTTGCTGGCGTATGCTTGTTGTAGAGTAATTACATTATGGTGGAGGTACATTTTGTACAATTTTCTTTTTGCGGGTAGTTTGTTCAAAAATAGCAGCACATTGCGGGTTAATTTGGCTACATTGTGGCAATAGAAAACTTGCTGGGGTATACTTGTTTTAAAGCAACTGCATTGTTCTATTGGTACACTGTAGCAGTTAATTTGGAAGTGTGCTCTTAGTGTAAAAATGAGACGGAACTGACAAACAGAGATAAATAGTGGAGGCACAGTACATCCATCCTCCTGCCTCCACGTCTTGTACACATCAAACTGAGCCTCAATGGACGTCATGGCATCATCGTAGTTAGTGACCGCCTTCTTCAAGCAGTCTCACCAGCATCCTCTGTCGTAGGCTGCTGCATTCGTCAGATTCAAGCCTTCAAGATATAGTAAAACTTAACAGTTGACACATAGTACCTGAATCATCTACATATGGTGGTTTGCTAACTATGCTCTAATTTCTGATTAGCTATGTATTGTAGATATCGGCTTTTGAGGAACAAAACTCGGATGTGGTGAAGGTGGATGTGGAGCCTGCACTGTCATGGTCTCATGCTATGATCAAAGTACAAGGAAATCACAGTGAGCATCTTATTCCTTCAACAAGTCATGTCATTCTCACTCTATCTAATTTGAGTTATTCTTGCTGAATGAAATGTTATTTAAAATACAAATTAGTTATTGATGAAATTTACACATATGCCCCTATATAGTTATAATAACCTCACCCTTTCCATACAGGAGGTGGCTTACCATATTCATTCCATCCCATTCCTCCAACCAAACACACAATGGAATCATCTATGGCTGTGTGCATCGCATGATGCAGAGGCCGGGGGTAATCCTCATTTTCGGAAAAAAAAACATAATGGAATCATCCTGTTCCATTCCATCCCTCCAATCCAAATCTGGAATTGCTCCGTTCTTGGTACCAAACACTTAGATGGAACCGTTCCATTCCATTTCTTTCCATTCTCCAAGGGATGGAACCATTCCAATCCATTATACTTGGTTCCCTCACCAAACACATCCTAAAAATTCTGAGGTTCACATAGCAATGTGAAACAGATTCTGCAACATGTTCACCCTTATTGAGTCTGTATTCTTTCACATATAGCTTTGTTCTAGCTGAAACACAGCATGCATTCGCGAACTCCAGCTTGCTTGCATTTACAACATGTGGTGTTTAACTGTTATAGTGGTGTGCATTGCTAATGAACCATTTTAAGGGCAAATGTAAATCATATATATTAACTGTTATGCATGTTTTGCGGTTATTGCCCATTTCTTGAATCTGAGCTCCATTTTGACCCAAATCATTACATTATTTAGGCACTTTGCAATAAATGCATGCTTGGCTCCACTTTATTCTTTGGAAGGAATGCACATAATCACAGTCAAGGGAATTCGAAATTGCCGGCGAGGTTTGCATCCAGTCCAGGTGATGCACTATTTTTGATTGACTTGTAGGTATCCATGTGGCAGCTACTTCTGTTACTAATATGATCCTAACTAAGGTAAACAATATTATTGTTTTTAATTTATTTCCATACTAGCTGGTGAAATGGTGGATATGGAATCTATTAATGTTAGAGTATGTAATGGGCCTAATGGGCCTGGGCTGGCAGTATAGCCCGTTAGTCTTAGGGTTAATTAGAGATAAGGGTCGCTTGCTTAGGAGTCAAGTAAGCCTTGCTTGGGAGTCAAGTAAATCTCTCTATATAAAGAGAGGAGATGTATCAATCTAATCAAGCAAGAATTAAGAACGAAATCCCTTCCCTCTTGCCCGACCAGGGCAAAAGGCCCCGGCCGGCCCTCTCGCGCCCTCCTTCTAGCAGCGCCGTAACAATTTCTTGCGACGACTTCCAGGTGGTCATACACATGCACTCCTTTTGTCCATGTGGTGTCCATGGGATCCAGGTGGCTGTACACGTGCCCGTCCGACGTGCGGATGGTGTCCACTTTTTGTTAAGGGGTCCAAAATAAAGCGTCCCAGTCCATTTCAAGTTGAGAGTAATAAAACAAGCCGAGATGTAAAAGGCTTGTTTTTAGGTGTTAGGTTTGTGTTGCGTCGAGTCATGGTTATAAGTTGGTTAGGCTGCAGCTCGAGGACAAGATGCATATCCAGGTGGGGTGTAGTGTTAGAGTACGTAATGGGCCTAATGGGCCTGGGCTAGCCGTATAGCCCGTTAGTCTTAGGGTTAATTAGAGATAAGGGTCGCTTGCTTAGGGGTCAAGTAAGCCTTGCTTGGGAGTCAAGTAAACCTCTCTATATAAAGAGAGGAGATGTATCAATCTAATCAAGCAAGAATTAAGAAGGAAATCCCTTCCCTCTTGCCCGGCCGTGGGCAAAAAGGCCCCCGGCTGGCCCTCTCGCGCCCTCCTTCTAGCAGCGCCATAACAATTAAACTCTTCTATGATAATATGGTATTATGTCGGTCATGTTAGAGTGTTATATATGGCCACGTAATATCCCAATTGTATAAGGGGTTTTCTACATATTTACATACGCAGTAGGTGGGGTGTGGATTTGCAATATGTCTGAATCTGACATGTGGTGTTAACCTATCTAGCTAATAGAGGCACCAAATTTACCATAAGAGTAGTAGTACACAGGTCAACTATGACTGGCAAAAATAGAAGAAACTGATGAA
The DNA here is from genome assembly GCF_002162155.2 of Triticum dicoccoides. Classification (NCBI taxonomy): domain Eukaryota; kingdom Viridiplantae; phylum Streptophyta; class Magnoliopsida; order Poales; family Poaceae; genus Triticum; species Triticum dicoccoides. Next base: position 62,399,656 of record NC_041390.1, on the reverse strand, counting down.
CATGATTAAAAGCAATTTTGTTCAGTATAGGAAAAAATGCATTTCAACTGTATAATTTTTTACTTGACAGTTTATATTTTGATTGAACATGCCATATGATGTAATTAGGTCAACTGTCTCGAAATATGTGAAGTCGTCATGGAAACCCTACCCATTCATTAAGCTTGTTTACTGTCTCAGAGTTGATTACTTAGAATCCATTTCTTGAAAATGTGGACATGTATGAAGCTGTTACACTTCCATTTTGTGTTAATTTTTGACAGTCTACTGTATGCTGAGAACAAAAAGTGGAATTCTTAGCAAAATTCTTTCATCAGTTCCCGTCATCCATTTCATACCTATTTTCCTCGTGATGGTCTATGACTCTACATCCATTACGGGAACGTTTAGCCAAGGCACATGGTTCACAATGTGGATTTTGCACCCCTGGTTTTGTGATGTCCATGTATGCGCTGCTGCGATCAAGTAAACAACGCCCTACTAAAGAGCAGATTGAAGATAGCCTTGCAGGAAATTTGTGTCGCTGTACTGGCTACAGACCAATAATAGATGCCTTCGGTGTTTTTGTGAAAACGGATGATTCCTTGTACACTGCTTCACCCTCGGAAAGTGTCAATGGCAAAGCTATCTGCCCTTCAACTGGGAAGCCATGTTTGTGCAGAAATGAGACATATGTCAATGGCAATGATTCTTCACTATTGTCTTCGGTGAAAACCTACTTACCTAGTTCATATAACGAAATTGATGGAAATGCATACAATGAGAAGGAACTCATTTTTCCTCCTGAACTTCAGTTGAGAAAAATTATGCCACTTAGACTGAATGGGTTCAACGGGATCAGGTGGTATAGACCTCTTAAACTAGACCAGCTACTGCAGTTGAAATCATGCTACCCAGAGGCAAAACTTATCATTGGTAACTCCGAAGTGGGAGTTGAAACAAAGTTCAAGAATGCTCAATATGGGGTCATGATCTCAGTTACCCATGTTCCAGAACTCCACACCCTTAAAGCAGAAGAGGATGGCTTAAGAATCGGTTCTGCAGTTAGACTTGCACAGCTCCAGGAGTTCCTAAAGAAGGTTATTGCAGAGCGTGGTTCTCTTCAAACTTCGTCTTGTTAGGCAATACTACGACAGCTAAAATGGTTTGCGGGAACGCAAATCAGGAATGTTGCTTCTGTTGGTGGTAACATTTGTACTGCTAGTCCAATATCAGACCTAAATCCACTTTGGATGTCTACAGGTGTAACATTCCAGATAATTGATGTTAACAACAATGTTAGGACCACCATTGCAAAAGATTTCTTTCTTGGTTACCGTAAAGTTGATTTAAAGGATGATGAAGTATTGCTATCTGTTATACTACCATGGACAAGGCCATTTGAGTATGTCAAAGAATTTAAACAGGCTCATAGGAGGCAGGATGACATTGCTTTGGTGAATGCTGGAATGTGTGTGCATATAACAGAAGCTGAAGGAAACTGGATAGTATCTGATGTCTCTATCGTCTATGGAGGGGTAGCTTCGGTTCCACTCACAGCTGGAAAAACTGAAAGTTTCCTTGTTGGAAAGAAGTTGGACTATGGATTGTTGGATGAGGCCTTTAATTTGTTAAAAGAGGACAATCCACTAGCAGAGAATGCACCAGATGGAATGGTTGAATTTCGCAGTTCACTTACTTTGAGTTTCTTTTTCAAATTTTTCCTTTATGTGACACATGAGTTGAACACTAAAGGATTGTCGGAGGGGCTGGATATAGCTAATATGCCAGCCATACAGTCTTACACTAGGCCTGTTACAATTGGAACTCAAGGTTATGAATTAGTGCGACAAGGGACTGCCGTGGGTCAACCAATGGTTCATTTGTCAGCTATGCTTCAGGTATTATTAATGTTTTAGCATTTTACAGAATCTAAGTTTTAAGTTGTGTCATCCTTGCTTCAAATCAGAATACATGGAAATTTTCCTGGTCAAACCACTTCCATGAGGAGTACCTGTACTTTTAGGCATCTTGTAGTTCCTAGTGTCGGAGGTACAATATTTCTCTCATTTTCATCACCTCTACAACTTGCTGCTTGGAAAACATCATGTCTTCTTTCTTGCTTACATTTGTTGTGTTTGGGATTCTTTTGGACAAAACGCACTTTGGGGACCTGGTCTCTGTCTAATCCCCTGGGCGCCTTTCAGTTCCACATGTAAACTTCGTTTTCATTAGCCGCTGCTGGGAGCTTGTGAAAAAATAAAGTTCAGTTTGGACCTTGGCTTAACTTAATGTCAGATCTCTCCTGATATTATTTTTTTCTGCTTTATTAGATCTCCAATTCAGCCATGCCGTGAATCTCTTGCTTTTTGACGGCATTGATACCAAGGCAACATCAAACTTGTTTTGCTATCTGGAATGTGAATCAGATCTTTGACCACATCATGCTAGCCAAATAATCCTGTCTTTCCTCTGTGTTCTATTTTTCTGCCAAACTCAATGTTTTATACCTGAGGCCAGGGTTTTGTTAATTAGATATCTGGAATCAGATCCAAACCAATGTATATGGAAGTTGAATTCAAAGTGGGCTAGGTGGGTGAATCGGACAATCCGAAGCTGGTTTACACAAACTGGAACCCAGTTGGTTCTGCTTTCTCAGCTAGTTTTCGTCTTGTTTTTTGTTACTATAATGTTCTTTTATAAAATCTTTCTTTCTGGACCACACATTCAAATGCATGCCATTTTTATTCAGAAGCGCGCCAAAATGATGCAAAATACAACACCTCCGGATGGAAGAAACAACAAACGTTTTTAACAATTAACGACTTAATTAACTAACTAACTATAAAAGCGGGGGGTTGTTTTTTTATATTTTATTTCGTGACTTGCTAGATCATCCAATATTCTAGGTGACTGGTGAGGCATAATATGTTGATGACACACCGACACCCCCGAATACATTGCATGCTGCTCTGGTACTGAGTAAGGAGGCTCACGCTCACATTTTGTCTATTGATGATTCAGTTGCCAAATGTTCCCCTGGGTTCGCTGGTCTCTTCCTCTCAAAAGATGTTCCCGGTGCTAACAATATTGGGCCAATTAGATTCCTCAAAAAAAAGAATATTGGGCCAATTATCCATGATGGGGAGGTTTTTGCATCTGATGTCATTACTTGTGTTGGCCAGGTATATCTGTTGGATCTTATATTTTAGTCGTACATGTTTTGATATGACTTGGGAGGTGGAATGTCCCGCATCTTTGTTATTTTGTCAAATTACACCTTTCTCTTCTCATTGGCAGATCATCGGAATCGTTGTGGCAGACACCCATGATAATGCAAAAGCTGCTGCAAATAAAGTAAATATCAAGTATTCTGAGCTGCCAGCAATCCTCTCGATAGAGGAAGCTATCAAAGCTGGTAGTTTTCATCCACATACCACGAGATGCCTTTCGAAAGGGGATGTTGAACTATGTTTTGCATCCAATACATGCGATAAAATTATAGAAGGAGAAGTTCGAGTCGGAGGTCAAGAGCACTTCTACATGGAACCTCAATGCACTCTTGTCTGGCCAGTTGATTCTGGAAATGAAATTCATATGATCTCATCTACTCAAGTATGCTATGTTCTTTAATTTTAAATTTATAATGTGAATTTCATATGTCGATAATATGTTTGATGATCCCAAAGCAATAGCTTCTTTATGAACGAAACACCAATTTAGAAACGAACCACAAATCTAACGAGATATGTACATTTTGTGCCTTCTTTGTGTTCTTTTATTGAGAAATGACACACACTTTGGTGCTTGCTCGGAAAAAAAGTAATAGCTTATTCTGAAATAAGTAATAATCTAGAAAAAGGAGTATGAAACTCAGGCTCACCTAGAGATACTGCAAAGCAATACCTTCTCTTCTAAGTGTCAGGTTAAGAGGTAGGGGTAGAGGGGGTGGGACCCACTGTAACTAGTGCTTCTGCTTATTATAGGCTATAGCCCAGCATCTGGTGCGGTCCATTTTTTCAGTAGGCTTCACTTCTAAGGATTTGTATATTACATAGTACCTAGTCACCTAATGACTCGGTGCCAGTAATTTTTATTTAGGTCACTAAAGTAGTGACCTAAAAGGTCTTATATTAGTTTACAGAGGCTGTACAAAATAAGCCTCATGTGTATCACATGTACCAAAGGTTCATCACAGAGTTCTTTCATCGAAGAGAAGTGCGTCAAAGTTGAGTGTCTGTCTTGGTTCAGTTTGTTCAGACCTTGGCAGTTTTCAGCTAAATGTTTTTCCAGTACAAATTGTAGTATTGTCTTTCCTGCCCTTATTTTTGTGAGTTCACTTGTCTATTTTTACCAGTGTCTTGTGTCATGTTTGTTCAACATTGCATATGCACTCAGTCTTATATATACTATTATTTGACTAAATGTTATTTATCTTAAGGCTCCCCATACGCATCAGAAGTATGTTGCGAATGTTCTTGGTCTTCCACTATCAAAAGTTGTTTGCAAGACTAAGCGTATTGGTGGCGGATTTGGAGGAAAAGAAACTAGATCAGTAATATTTGTTGCGGCAGCGTCCGTAGCTTCCTATTGTCTAAGAAGGCCAGTAAAGATTGTTTTGGATAGGGATGTTGACATGATGACAACTGGACAAAGGCACAGGTTTTTGGGGAAATATAAGGTATGGAGTTTAAACAGTGCATTCCTTTCAGCCAAATGTGATGTTGCATCAATAAAACTGTTAGTGTACGAGTCGCATAGAACCTGTTGTCCATGTCCATCTGAGTGTGTTGTAACTTGTAAGCTTGCATGTTGCGAACCTAGTATGAGACTATGAGTACATGTAGATTCAAATAGAGTATGACTAGGTACTAGGTAGAGGTATGAGACTATGAGTACATGTATATAAGCAGCGGTAGTCATCAAGTTGTAAACATTAGAAAAATACAAAAACCGTAGAAGAAATGCGAGGCATGATATGTGCCGCTGGCCAATGTCAAGTTGTTGCATTCGTGTGTGTGTTATGGACTGTTGTGGAACACACACCTAATCAGAGAGGAGTCAGAGGTGAGAGAAGGGGAAGAAACTGGAATTTCTGGTTGGGGCAACCTCATCCATTCATCCTCAGTACAGATATTTACAGAGCTTCACTTTTACACATAAGACCTCTAGCTTTCCTATTATACAACAAGAGTACCGACACTCCCCCTCAAGATGGGGCGAAGATGTCAATAAGCCCCATCTTGTTACAAATCCTCATAAATAATACAACACCTATCCCTTTTGTTAATACATCTGCAAGCTGATCTACTGACCTAACATAACTAATTTGGAATAACCTTTCATCTAATTTCTCCCGGATAAGGTGCCTATCTATCTCAATATGTTTAGTTCTATCATGATAAACAAGGTTGTTCACTATGTTAATTGTGGCCTGATTATCACAATATACCTGAATAGGTGCACCACTGCACAACTGCAACTCCGTTAGCAATGTTTTTAGCCACATCAGTTCAGACAACCCTGAAGCCATTAACCTAAACTCCGTTTCCGCTGTTGAGCGAGCTACCACACTCTGCTTCTTACTTCTCCAACTAACCAAATTTCCTCCGACAAACATGCAGTAGCCCGAAGTTGAACGCCTATCATCTAAGCATCCAGCCCAGTCCGCATCTGTGTACCCCTTGATTCTCAGATGTCCATGATTAGTGAACAGGATTCCCTTCCCAGGACAACTCTTTAAGTATCTTAGAATTCTATTCGCAACATCTAAGTGGCTAGTTCTAGGGTCATGCATGTATCTGCTTACAATACTAACAACATATGCTATATCTGGTCTCGTATATGACAGATAGATTAACCGCCCAACTAGCCTTTGGTATTGGTACCTATCAACGGGATCACTGCCATCTGCAGAGATCCGATGATTCTGTTCTATTGGTGTGACTGCAGGTTTGCATCCTAACATCCATGTCTCCTCAAGTAAATCAAGCACATATTTTCTTTGTGAGAGATAAATACCTTTTGGGCCATATGCAACTTCGATTCCCAAGAAGTAGTGGAGAATCCCATATCCTTGACTTCAAACGACTTTGCTAACATCTTCTTCAACTGAGATATCTCCACCTCATTGTTACCTGTAATCACAATGCCATCTACATAAACAAGAAGTATAGTAATGTAATCGCACTGGCATTTAAAGAATAGGGTATGATCTTCATTGCTTTGCCGATAACCCATGGAACAGATTTCCTTTCGAAACCTTCCGAACCATGCCCTAGGAGACTATTTTAGTCCATACAGAGACTTTGTTAACTGACACACTTTACCCTCTGTTTCCCGGCTTCTAAACCCAGGAGGAATTTCCATATATACTGTTGGGGAACGTAGTAATTTCAAAAAAATTCCTACGCACACGCAAGATCATGGTGATGCATAGAAACGAGAGGGGAGAGTGTGATCTACGTACCCTTGTAGACCGACAGCGGAAGCGTTAGCACAACGCGGTTGATGTAGTCGTACGTCTTCACGGCCCGACCGATCAAGCACCGAAACTACGGCACCTCCGAGTTTTAGCACACGTTCAGCTCGATGACGATCCCCGGACTCCGATCTAGTAAAGTGTCGGGGAAGAGTTCCGTCAGCACGACGGCGTGGTGACGATCTTGATGTTCTACCGTCGCAGGGCTTCGCCTAAGCACCGCAACAATATTATCGAGGATTATGGTGGAAGGGGGCACCGCACACGACTAAGAATAAGATCACGTGGATCAACTTGTGTCTCTGGGGTGCCCCTTGCCTCCGTATATAAAGGATCCAAGGGGGGGTGCGGCCGGCCCTAGAAGGACGCGCGTAGGAGGAGTCCTACTCCTACCGGGAGTAGGACTCCCCTCCCTTTCCTTGTCCAAGTAGGAGAGGGGGAAGGAAGGGAGAGGGGAGAGGGGGGCGCCGCCCCTCCCTCCTTGTCCAATTCGGACTAGGGGGAGAGGGGGCGCGCGGCCTGCCCTGGCAACCCTCCTCTTCTCCACTTTAGGCCCATGAGGCCCATTAACCCCGTGGGGGGTTCCGGTAACCCCCCCCCCCCCCGGTGCTCCGGTTTTATCCGAAACTTCCTCGGAACACTTCCGGTGTCCGAATATAGTTGTCCAATATATCAATCTTTATGTCTCGACCATTTCGAGACTCCTCGTTATGTCTGTGATCATATCCGGGACTCCGAACTGACTTCGGTACATCGAAACTCATAAACTCATAATATAACTGTCATCGAAACTTTAAGCGTGCGGACCCTACGGGTTCGAGAACAATGTAGACATGACCGAGACACGTCTCCGGTCAATAACCAATAGCGGAACCTGGATGCTCATATTGGCTCCCACATATTCTACGAAGATCTTAATCGGTCAGACCGCATAACAACATACGTTGTTCCCTTTGTCATCGGTATGTTACTTGCCCGAGATTCGATCGTCGGTATCTCAATACCTAGTTCAATCTCGTTACCGGCAAGTCTCTTTACTCGTTTCGTAATACATCATCTTGCAACTAACTCATTAGTTGTAATGCTTGCAAGGCTTTATGTGATGTGCATTACCGAGAGGGCCCAGAGATACCTCTCCGACATTCGGAGTGACAAATCCTAATCTCGAAATACGCCAACCCAACATGTACCTTTGGAGACACCTGTAGAGCACCTTTATAATCACCCATTTACGTTGTGACGTTTGGTAGCACACAAAGTGTTCCTCCGGCAAACGGGAGTTGCATAATCTCATAGTCATAGGAACATGTATAAGTCATGAAGAAAGCAATAGCAACATACTAAACGATCGGGTGCTAAGCTAATGGAATGGGTCATGTCAATCAGATCATTCACCTAATGATGTGACCCCGTTAATCAAATAACAACTTTTTGTCCATGGTTAGGAAACATAACCATCTTTGATTAACGAGCTAGTCAAGTAGAGGCATACTAGTGACACTCTGTTTGTCTATGTATTCACACATGTATTATGTTTCCGGCTAATACATTTCTAGCCTGAATAATAAACATTTATCATGATGTAAGGAAATAAATAATAACTTTGTTATTGCCTCTAGGGCATATTTCCTTCATATACCTCCTCTTGCAGATCTCCATGGAGAAAAGCATTTTTAACATCCATCTAGAACAATTTCCACTTTTGATTTGCAGCTATCGAGATTAAAGTCCTGACAGTACTCAATTTCGCCACTGGAGCAAACGCTTCATCATAATCCACTCCGTAAGTTTGACTATACCCTTTTGCAACTAGACTAGCCTTACATCTTTCCACCTTACCATCTGGAGTTTGTTTAACTGTAAATACCCATTTACAACCCACAACTTTCTTATCTACAGGGAGAGAAGTAAGTACCCATGTTTGGTTCTTATCAAGTGCTGCCATTTCCTCTAACATTGCCGCCCTCCATTCTGGGTATTGCTTCGCTTCCTGCCAGTCACGTGGTATAGGTAAAGTTGAATCCAAGGAAGCTATAAATGACTTATACAAAGGCCCAATAGAACTGTATGTAACATAATTAGAGACGTCATATGGGGCTAATTTAGAGGGCAATTTTCCAGCAATGGTGCGAGGCTGCTTTCTAAGGGCAATGGGAACATTTAAGTCATCATAAGCAAGAGGAGGTATACCATCGCTTGTGGAGACCGGTAGTGGAGTATGAGATGAAGCTGATGGTTGTGAACTGGAATCATGCCCGTAGGATTGAACTTGAGCTTCTGAATCATCCTCCGCTGGACTAATTTCCTCCCCCTGCACATGTTCTTCCTCAGTTTGATGTCTCTGCGTATACACCCGCAGATTTTGTTCTTCATTCGGTCTTGCCCACCGCATAACTTCAGTTGATGTATTTTGTCTCTCCCCTTGCATAGTTCGTCCTGGTTCTCCTTCTATAAGATCCACATCTATATTATCATTTCTGTCTTCCAATGGTATTACTCCAACCACCATTTCTCTTGATGGTGTAGAATTGCTCTCTTCTCCTTCTTTTTCTCCCCATGTCCCGTTGTCCAGATCTGAAACATCACTAGAAAACAGATCAGGAAAGACATCGGTTAAATCATCAGATTCCCCATAAAATGGTACTTGTTCCCTGAAGATTACATCCATGCTCACAAACATTCGTTTTTCTGATGGACACCAACACTTATAGCCTTTCTGCTTCCCAGAATACCCCACAAACACACACTTCACAGCCCTTGTATCTAACTTTCCAACAGATGGCCTGTAATCTTTCACAAAACACACACACCCGAACACCTTTGGTGGAACCACATATGAAGTCCTACCTGTCAGACACTCTATTGGAGTTTTGTAACCAAGAACTCTAGATGGCATTCTGTTCATCAAGTATGCAGCAGTCATTACTGCCTCACTCCACAGAAACTTTGGAACATTCATGGCCATCATGATACACCGTGTAATATCTAAGAGATGCCTATTTTTTCTCTCAGCCAAGCCATTCTGTTCAGAGGTACCAGGACAAGTAGTTTAATGAATAATTCCAAAGCTTGATAAATATTCGTCAAACTCCTTATTCACATATTCCGTGCCATTATCAGTACGGAGTACTTTCACGCATGCATTATATTGGGTCATGATTAAATTATGAAAATCCCTAAAACATTCAAATACATCACTCTTGTTTTTCAACACATAGACCCAAGTTGTCCTAGTGCAGCAGTCAATGAATGTGACAAAAGAGCGATATCCATTAAGAGATAATACTCCGCTAGGACCCCATACATCCGAGTGGATGGTCTAAAGCGGTACAATACTCCTATTATCAGAAGATACATAAGTACTCCTAGTCTGTTTCCCATAGTGGCATGCATCACATACTAGATTCTCTTTGCTAATTTTATTATACAGGTTTGGATAAAGCTGACCCAAAATGAAAAAAGACAAATGTCCTAGCCTGCGATGATGAAGAAGAAATTCCTCCAGTGGAGAGTGAGACAACAAAGCAGCAACAATAGGTGACATTGTTATCATCTAAGTAGTACATGCCATCACGCATGCTCCCTGTCCCAAGCCTTCTTCCAGTCCCAAGTTCCTGAAATAAGCACCATGATGGGAAGAAGATAGCAACACAATTAAGCTCGTTTGTAATGCAACTAATGGATAGCAGATTAATTGGGAACGAGGGAAGATGCAGAACAGATGAAAGATGCATATTAGATCCACACTTGACTGTTCCTGACCCTAGAACAGTTTGAGAGGAGCCATCAGCCAATTTGACACTTTGCCTTTTTAAATCAGGAGCATAGTCAATAAAATTTCTATAAGAACCAGCCATATGTCTAGAAGCCCCAGAGTCAATTAACCATGGTATATAAGCAACTTCATAATTCATAGTGCAAGAATTTTTACCACCAAAGTTGGCAGATGCAGCAGAAGTGGATGCAATAGAAGCCTCGATAGATTGCTTATCCTCCAAACACATTCCCTTAAATTTGCTCCACCTCTCCCAGTCATCGACTGACATCTCTACTTTCATAGTTTGTGGGGCTTCTTCAATAACTGATGAGATATTTGCCCTGCTAGTAGGTCGCACACCACGCCCCCGGTTACCTCCATGTCCATCAAATACACGTCCAAGACCCCTGCCACGCCACTCTTGTCCTCTACCCCGGCCTGCTCCAACTAATTCAGGACAAGAGACTCGCAAGTGTCCTGGCTGGCCACATTCAAAACATTTCTTCTCATATATACTTGCTCCTGATCTTTGAAAAATTGCCCCTTCTGTAGCAAGGAAGGTTGAGCGCCTCTGTACGACGCCTTGTGTAGACGATCCTGTAGCCTCCAGCTTCAACCGAGTTTCCTCACTAATAATTGCAGATATTGCTTGCTCCAGGTTAGGTAGTTTCCCACTACCATACAATGCAGCCCTTCTGTTTTCAAACTTAGAATTAAGTCCATTTAGAAAATCCCTAACACGCCTCCTCTCGGTCCATTTATTGTATTTTTCAATGCACTTGCCACACTCCATCTCAATTGGATCATAATAATCCAAATCGCTCCAAAGTCGTTTCAGCTCAGAAACATAGTCAACCACTGTCTTCTCGCCTTGACTCAGGTCCTGCAACTCCTTCTGAATCTTGCAAGCAAGCATTTCATTTCCTACTCCTGAGAATGTCCCTTTCAATAATCTCCAGATTTCAGAAGCTTCTTTAATCCTTTCAATTTTCTTAGAGATCTGAGGTGATACCGAGCTCAATAACTAGGCCCTCACAAGTGCATTTGTCGCCTTCCACTTCTGGCCTTCTTTGGAACTCTCATCTGCAGGCTTCTCCACCATGCCTAAAATATAACCTTCAAGCTTCCTAGAGACCAAAATGGTCTCTGTATGCTCTGCCCAACTCACATAACTCTCAGGCCCTTCTAATTTTACATGGGGCATTTGCAAAGGATGCACCTCTTCTTTTATCTCCACTTCTGATCTTGAGTTTCCTGCTTGCTTGTTAATTGCATCAAACAACACCCGATACTTCTCATCCATCGCCTGCAAAACAGCAGCAAGCTCCCCCGCTGTGACTCCTGCTGGGGCATTTTCATTGCCTGCCATACCTTCAGTTCCTCCACACCCAGCACACACACCTCAGACTGAGTACCCAAATGCCTGACTTGTTCAGCTCCAGCAACGAAGGGAATGCTCAAATCGAGTCACCGCAGCGGCTGAACCTCATTGCCTGTTGACGTCCGACGTGCCCTTGTTGACCAGCGCTGCGCCTCAACTGCCGCCAGTCACACTCCTCCACCACAGCCAACCAACCCAGCCCCGATTCAGCTCTCCACCACCGCAAATTAGGCCCCCAAGCCACCCTGCTCTGATGCCATGTTGTGGAACACACACCTAATCAGAGAGGAGTCGAAGGTGAGAGAAGGGGAAGACACTGGAATTTCTGGTCGGGGCAACCTCATCCATTCATCCACAGTACAGATATTTACAGAGCTTCACTTTTACACATAAGACCTCTAGCTTTCCTATTATACAACAAGAGTACCGACATGGACCTCTGTTCCTGGTGCTTGCATGAGTGCCGGTGTGATTTTAAGTACTACAGCAAGTTCGTATACGTGGAGGTGAGTTGAAGGTATACGGCCAGTCGAGCTGTGAGATCATGTGTTCGATCCTTTGGAAAAGCTAATATGTGAGCCTGATGGCTCTAGTCTGTTGAGTTCCTAGCAAATAATTTCAGCAACTGGGTTGATTAGTTCTAGAGGACTCAATATCCCCATATGCACCATGTTTTAAGATTTAAAAGATAGATGTGAATTTTTCAATGATAACCAGTGAATACAATGGACCCCTGCCATGTAATGTTGAAGTCAATTATGGACGACAACGGGTGTTAACTTAGCTCAAATACGAGTAGTGCTGAATTTCTCTTTACTTTTATGTATTTTACGTAACTATAATTGATCTTTTAGGTTGGATTTACCAATGGCGGGAAGATACTGGCCTTAGACCTTGAAATTTATAACAATGGCGGCAACTCACTAGATCCGTCCCTTGCAGTCTTGGAGCATGCTATGTTTGAGTCGGAAAATGTCTATGATATACCAAATATAAGAGTCAGTGGGAAAGTATGCTTTACAAATTTCCCAAGCAATACTGCCTTTAGATGTTTTGGTGGTCCACAAGGTATGTTGATCGCAGAGAATTGGATTCATCACATGGCTATGGAACTCAAGCGGACTCCAGAGGAGATAAAAGTAAGCATGGCCATCTTCATGGGTGGTGCTATCCTTGTCACCTAATTTTTCTTGGTAATTGATGTACTGTTTTCAGGAACTTAATTTCCACAGTGATGGAGCTGTGCTTTATTATGGCCAGTTGGTGCAGAACTGTACAATACATTCGGTTTGGGATGAACTAAAGGCATCTTCTAATTTTGTGGAGGCTCGCGAAGCTGTAAATGTCTTTAACAGCAATAATCGTTGGGGGAAGCGAGGAATTGCTATGGTTCCCACAAAATTTGGCATATCATTCACTACAAAATTTATGAACCAGGTGAATAGCTCCCCCTCACAAACTCCATAAGAAACCTCTACTACATTTGTGTAATCTCTATATAAACTCATTTTTTTATTGGGTTAGTATCTTTTGTATGACCCCGCAAAAAAAGTATCTTTTCTAGCTATGAACAATTTTACTTCTTTGTACTTACTATATGATGAACTGAGCCGCAACAAAATTATGGAAAACTTATGAATTTGGCATTGCTACTTGGTAGGTCCTTGTTGGGACAACAGACATCCCCTGTCTGGGGATGGGGTCGTTGTCATCAGATTTGTACCCCAGAACACACAATTATATTATCTTGCCAGCAGTGTACCATGTCGCTGGTGCTTGTACCAGATGAAGAATTTGCAGTATTATATACCTTGATCGGTGTGGATCATGCATTTGGATGAAGTTCCTCTAAAATTTACTGTATCTTGTGCCATTTCTGGCAAGTGTATACTCCAGTACAATGATGATATTCTGAATCATTGTTTAAATTATAGATGTTCTATTGTAAAATATTAAACAAGTAAATACCTTAGCTATATCTTACATTATGTTTGGTTACGTCATTATTCAATCTGACACAAGTTTATATGGGTAAACAATTGCAGGCTGGTGCTCTTGTGCAAGTTTACACTGATGGTACTGTCCTGATAACGCATGGTGGGGTTGAGATGGGGCAGGGTTTACACACAAAGATAGCCCAAGTTGCTGCCTCGTCACTAGATATCCCTCTAAGCTGTGTATTTATCTCAGAGACAAGTACAGACAAGGTGAGGTTTAGAACCCATTGCTGGTAGGGAATATCCCTCTATACACAAGACATATCTACTTCGTCTTCATTTGTATATCGTACTTTTTCTGTTACTATCGATGGGGTGATCACACATTTCATATGCTTAGGTTCCAAATGCTTCACCAACAGCAGCTTCCGCCAGTTCTGATTTGTATGGTGCTGCAGTTTTGGATGCTTGTCAGCAAATAATGGCTCAGATGGAACCCATTGCTAGTAGGGGCAACTACAAGTCTTTTGCTGAGGTAATGTTATCAGCGTGTCAATATCCTTAGTCTCTCACGTTTATCCTCAAGCACAGCTTAGAGGGATCTGTACTTGATCCCCAAGCACCCTGGGGAAAACCCTCAGTCCCTCACCTTGATGCCCAAGCACCCTCAGGGAAACCCTCAGTCCCTCACCTTATCCCCAAGCACCAACTACCATTGATATCTGAATCAGAGACCCAAATATAAGTTCTCTCACCACATAGGTATGATTGGTCCTTGGTAGAGAAAGCTTTGTGCTTCCCTAGCTTATGGCATCTGCATTTTGTAATTAACATGTACTGCCATGCAGTTGCTACCTCCAGGATTGCATTATGCAACCCTTTTATGTGCTGTAGGTACTAGGTACTGAATTTCTCCTTCATCCGGAGAAGTGGCAGTGATGTCATCTTTGCCCTCTCTCATTTCACAGCGCACCACTAGGGCTTACAATTCGAGGTCACCCCCTTTGGGACCATGCTTGGTTAAAAACCCGACAGAGTGTGCCATCGAAATAATAATGTTGACTTATATGAAAAATATGGTGTTAGACAAAGGCTTCAGTTCAGCTTTACAAGTTTTCAAAATTAAATTAATTAAAAATATATATTATTCCAGCAGTTCAATTAATTTTGGTGTGGCCTTCTATTTTTTCCAGTTAGCTGAAGCATGCTACATGGAACGAGTAGATCTTTCTGCTCATGGGTTTTATATCACCCCCGATATTGGGTTTGACTGGGTTGCTGGCAAGGGAACTCCATTTAACTATTTCACCTATGGAGCTGCATTTGCAGAAGTTGAGATTGACACCTTAACTGGGGATTTCCACACAAGGACAGCTGATATTGTCATGGATCTAGGCTATTCAATTAATCCAGCAATTGATATTGGCCAGGTATGTTTACATGGTACGATAGAGTAGGATTCTGGAGCAGCAATATCCTTCTCCCATATATTTCCTTTTGGATTCTTCTGTTAACTTCGATGGCTTATTCCAGATTGAAGGAGCTTTCATCCAAGGTTTGGGTTGGGCTGCCATGGAAGAGCTAAAATGGGGGGATGATAACCACAAGTGGATCCGACCTGGACACCTTTTCACTCATGGACCCGGCTCTTACAAAATACCCTCTATAAATGATATACCTCTCAATTTCAAGGATTCAATATTGAAGGTAAGTTCTCATTTTTGCATAAGTTGGATTTCAAATATTACAATAGAAAAAGGGACCTGCTTCGGTAGACACCCCCCCCCCAACAAAACGTAGAAGGGCATAATGGTCATACGGAAGAAACGTATGCCCACCTCCTATCATACCGTATAGACCGACGTCCGTATACCTTGACGAATAAAAAAACCGCCGCACGTGTAGAGGAAAAAAGTCATCTGCACGATCTTCTCACCCGCCCGATGATCACGCACGTCGATCAAGCCCAGTTTCCAACTATGCGATCGCCGCCGACTGAACACCATCCGACGCCGCATCTGAACGTCGCTGCGGATCCGTCCCGCGTCGACCTACACCGACGACGTCTACATCGCGGCCCTCGTTTCCACGTCGCCGCCATCTTCCATCTAACCCTCGTCTTGCACGTCACCGTCGGACGGCTTGTCGGCTGCGACCGACCGCGCTGTCGTCCGCACGCCGCGGATCCAGCCCTGCGTCGACCTACGTCGGTGACGTCTACACCGTGGCCCTCGTCTTCCATGTCGCTGCCGTCTTCCATCTAACCCTCGTGTTGCACGTCACCGCTGTCTACTCCACGGCCGAAGGTTTGCCATCTAATCTCCTCGTCTAAACCTAGCATGCTAGATGATATGAGTCACACATAGTGATCTAGGGTTTATGGTTGAGTAAACATGTCATCGCAGCGGCGCCTCCCCGGACGACCGCATGTTGTAGGCAGATAGAGTTGCACTTGGGCATGATCCACGGTACAAACTTAACACGTGATGAATTCACAATGTTATGCAGTTTGGTCAGTTAGGCGTGTTGCCATGGATGAACAAACCGCATTGACGGGGGATGATAATGGTACTAATAAGGCAACTCGGAATGATAACGATATTTTTAATGAAGATGATGAGAGCAGCGACAACGATTCCGTGTCGTCATTTGATATCTTGCCTTCGGAGGATTTTGATCATAATGAACATGGCGCAAATAGTGAAAACTTAAGTGCCGTATATTTTGATTTCATCTTTGAACCTGCAATGTATGGCATGGCTAACTATTTCTCTATGTATACAAATTTGCAGGAAGATGTGGATGTTGACAATGTGGAAAATAGTTTACAGGAATCATTCGCGGATAACTTGAGCCAGGTTCGTAGATTGATGTTGTACATCGATGAATATTATGAATTAAATGATAGTAGTTAACATATACATTTTCATATGAATTTTGTAGGAGGAGTCAGATGGTATTAGCGGTGATCACGATGAGGGGGAGATCGACATTGAGGAGGCTCGAAGGCAGCAGCAAATTGTGGATACACATTGGAAGGTGATGGCTATGACCTTTCGGTCGCAAGGTGATGCATACATATTCTATAACAATCACGCCAAAGAGAACGGGTTTAGCATCAGAAAATAGAAAGTCAAACGAGGTGCTTCAGGAATGATACGATACCGGAGATTTCTTTGCTCCAGGGCAGGTAGAAGGCAGAGCAAGTTTATAATCATGGAGGGCCGCAAGCGCAGGCTTAGACCGGAGACTTGTTGCGATTGCGGTGCACATCTGGTGGTGAAGCTCGGCAGAGAACGTGGTGTGTGGTTTGTCACGCCATTCGTGGATGATCACAACCACGCGATGGCTAGGTCCGACGAGGTTTGTTTTCTGTGGTCTCGCAGACGGATTGGAGAAGGCACGAGGGCAGAGATATTGGCGTTGGAAGCTGCCGGGATAAGAAAGCATATAATAATGGACAACTTTATCAGCAGATACGGTTCGTACGATAAGTGCGGGCTTATCAGGAGGGATATTTACAATCTTTGTTGCAGAGAAAAAATGAAGCTCATCGCAAAAGGTGACGCAGAGACGGCAGTTGGCATTATGAGGAGCAGGAAGGAGAAGGACCCTGAGTTTTTTTTTGAGTATGTGCGTGACAAGGAAGGGCGACTGAAGAGTATGTTTTGGTTTGATGCACAGTCGCGGAGGGACTATCAGGACTACGGAGATGTGGTTGTGTTTGATAGCACGTATAAGATGAACAGATATGGTATGCCGTTCGTCCCCTTTGTCGGAGTTAACAACCACCGTTGCACCACAGTGTTTGGATGTGCCATAATTGCTGACGAGACGGAAGGGACATATGTGTGGCTGCTGCAGACATTTATGAAGGCAAACTGTCAGGTGAATCCAAAGTCAATAATCACAGATGGTGACGCTGCAATGATCCGGGCTATTCGGACTGTGCTTTCAGATGTTTTCCATCGTCTTTGCTCCTGGTATATCGAGAAAAATATGCAGAGGCACCTGCATTACAAGTCACTGGATGAGTTCAGATCGCTCCTATACTATGCCACCTCTCAAGCGAACTTTGATCAGAGATGGACCGCTTTCTATAATAAGTGGAAGACGGATAGAACTAAAGAGTGGCTTGACAGGATGTACAGGAAGAAGAGACTTTGGGCAGCTTCATATCTTTCCGATGGTTTTTTCCTTGATATGCGAAGTAACCAGAGAAGCGAAAGCCTCAACTCTTGCCTTCACCTACACCTGGACTACGGTATGACAATAGTTGATTTGGTTGTGCATTATGAGAACTGTATAGTTCGCCCGCGTGAGAATGAGGCGTACGATGACTGTGAGGCACACCAAAAAGAACCACCGTCGGTTACTGAATATAAGGCACTTGAGGAGCATGCCGCCAAAGTATTCACACCTGCTAATTTTTACATCCTGCAAGATGATTTGCACAAGATGGGTCAGCTGGAGATATTTGAGACGCTCGTGGGAATTGAGCGTCAGACATATATGGTGACATGGAAGGATAACCACAAGTTCATATATAATGTTGTTTATGAACCAGGTAACTCAGAAGAAACTATAACGTGCAGTTGTCTTAGGATGGTTCAGAAAGGCCTGCCATGCAAACACATTCTTTTTATTCTCCATCATCTGAGCATAACTGAAATACCAAAGTGTTGTGTCCCTCATCGGTTGTCAAAAAATGCGAGAGATGGATTGCCTATGCAGTGGAAGAGTGATATGTTTGGATGGGGTTGGTCAGGACCATTAGAGAGAGACCGGTATAGTCAAATAAGCATAAAAACCGCAGAGGCAGCTCATGTTGCAGCAAATGATCCCTTCTTGTTTGACGAGTTGATGAAGTGTCTGGACAACATAATAGCACAGAAAAAGATACCAGAGGAGGAACTTATAGGAAGTAGAAGGTATGCTAAGCTTAAGAAGGAGGCAAGTCAAGCGCAACAAGTTGAGCCTGGTATTGGTGATCCTGAGAAAGTTTCGACGAAGGGTGCACCTAAGAAGGGGCGGTCAAAGGGGGGCCCCGATGTTACAAAGAATGGTAGGCCAAAAGATTTTACAGAGAAAAAAAGTGGTCCTTTGTGCAGTCTGTGTAGTCTACCAGGTCATAACAAGGCTACATGTCGAAAAAACCAGAAGTAAGATGCTACCTTCTTATTTTTTGTTATGTTGGTACTTCGGTTTTACAAGCTATATTTTCTCACCCATATTTTTATGTTATGTTCAGGAATTGGGCGTAGAGAAGCATCTTGCTATGTTGGAAGAATAAAAATGGTCGCATGAGTCTAGTACGAATAAACTATGTTGTTTCTTGTTCGTACTTGTGTGGCAGAAAACTTTATGTCTCGATTTATTTATGTGTGATGAAAATACTTATGTGAACATATGTGATATGACACATCATATTTGTTTAATGAATTGTCATCTTATTTGTACTGCTATATGAAAGAGTTCACAGTTTTAATATGCTGCGTTTTTGTTACTGTACCTGTTGCAAAAAACATGGCTGACCGTCGTTGTGCAAAAAAACATAGCCGACTGTCGTTGTCCAAAAGTTGCCCGACCGGCAGCTGGACCGCAAGTTGGGATATATTCCCAACCCAAATCAAGCCAATGAGGCGACTCGGGAGGTCCATATAAAGCCCATCAAGGGCCCAGAAGCCGGGTCCAACGGGGCGGCGATTTCAAGCAGTACTAGCAGAGGAGTTCGACCTGTGTAGCACGCCGGCATATTTAAGCTGGTCCTCACCCCCATCAGCTTCCGAGGTGGGACTAAACTCCTTCGTCGGGCACGCGAGGCAACGGTGACTGGGCCGGGGAGGGGCGAGGCTAGGCCTGTCGTACTGGGCCGACATGGGCCGGTCGGCGACATTGCAATAAATGGAGCCTCGTCAGCGTTGCGTCGACCGCATCGCCTTATTTAGTCCCACCTCGCCAACGGAAGGGCGCACCGACCGGCTTAAATAGCCGCATCGGCTGTTTCTCTCGAACTCCTCTGTTACAAGCTCCTTGTCAGCCCCGTTGGCCTACTTGTGGGCCCTTGTGGGGTCCGCATCGACCGCCCGAGTCGCCTGTCGGCTAGTTTTGGGTTGGATGCACAGTCCCTGGGTCCACAAGGGAAGGTCGGGCTGTTTTTTTTATAGTCAAATTTTTTTTAGCAAACGAGAAGGCGTCCGCCTGCATTTATATGTGCATCTAAGAGCCAACAAACGGCTGGCATTATCATCACATAATAATATTGCACATAAAGCCAGCTGTCTACCTCCATTTATATGAAACTCTACGAGCCAGCAGACGGCGGCATCATCATCACATAAGCATATAGCACATAGCAGCTTAACATATATAGTTGGAAAATAAATATTGCAGCTAGTACCGACGACGGCACCTTTATTTAGTTGCGGACATGCATAATCATGCCCATTACAATAAGAAATGTCATAATATCAAAATTGTTCCTAGTGCCGTCAACGACACGTTTATTTAGTTGCGATAATAAGAAAAAGAATGTTCTCGTAGCCAAAAACCCATCAACAAACTAATTTCTTGTCCATGATCTTCAAAATCTTCTCTTTCACAGTTTCCATTGTGTTGCACTCTGAAAAAAGTATTTCAGCTAGAATGCGTCCCCTTGAAGCATTCACCTCAGCTTGATCAAACTCAAATATCCATTCATCTCCGTTCCAGTTTTGAATGCATTTCACCACAAACAGACCACAAGAAACTCTGTAAAAAACCTCGAGTCAGGCATTGCTGTGTAAGAGAAGTACTTAGAACTTAAACAGTTGAACATACCCATCCTTTTGTAACGGCATATCGTACTCATTTATTGGCCATGAAGATACGTCTGGATGTTCCATTTGTACAAGGGAGTTCACCTCCAAGGTATCTTTAGCTATTTCTGCCCTCTGAAATATAAATGTGAAGTTCATATGAAGTACATAACTAATTACTACTATCTATCTTGTTACATGTAAAGAAAGAAGCTTACCAGCTGCCTTATTTTTTTAAGAACTGCCTTGCTGCATTTACCAGTAGAATTTAAAACTTGAAACTCTTTTTTCTTGTTGTGCATGAGAATTGTTATCCAGTGACTTTCTTCCACATGAAAAGGAAAGTATGCTTACAACAAAGTTTAGTCAAGTTCTTGGACACACAATTAGTTATGTACTACGAAGGATCATACAAATGTGAAATACCTTATCTGTAATGAAATACTCCTCATTAACTCTAGACACCATTTTAGTTTGGTTTGTGAAATGCTCCATAAAATGGTGCTTAGAGTTCTTAACTTTTCCTTCAGCACGAAGAATAAGTCAGTGTGACACCCAAGATGATAAAATGTGACGGTCAGGACGAGGATTATGGGTCTATATGGTTGCAATAACTATTGATGACCTGAAAATAACATAACAACAATACTCCTCTTAGAAAAAATTAAATATGACATGTACAACTTCATACGCCATGCAACCATTTTTTCGCAATGATGGCTTGAAGCATATCAGGTGTACATGTTTCCCCAGAAATTCATGTCATGTGCACGACATTTTTCCTACTAAGCTTCGCTGAGTCTGATAGTGTCTTGATATAAACCTTCGCGGCCTCTATGTGATCCTCAGTAATGTAATCGGTATTAATCAGAACGTCTCTTATACCAAACAAACCTAAAATATAATCAAACAATAAGTAAATAAATTGTGCATGGAAGGAATGAAATATCTTCAAAACAAAGTACATAACATTTACTTTTCTTTGGACGTTTACATCCACCAATCTGCTGGAA
The DNA here is from genome assembly GCF_002162155.2 of Triticum dicoccoides. Classification (NCBI taxonomy): domain Eukaryota; kingdom Viridiplantae; phylum Streptophyta; class Magnoliopsida; order Poales; family Poaceae; genus Triticum; species Triticum dicoccoides. Next base: position 62,378,311 of record NC_041390.1, on the reverse strand, counting down.
GGGTGAAAGAACGTACTTTGACTTTTTTCTCTTGTGTTTCCCATCATTCTCCTCAGTGCCACTTTCTTTCGCATTCCCATCATTCTCCTTAGTGCCACTTTCTTTCGCATTCCCATCATTCTCCTTAGTGCCACTTTCTTTCGCTTTTTTAATACGTGTGTTCAAACTATCCATACTAATCTCCTCAGATTTATCAGCGCTAGACCCGTCTGACACTGCATTTATATTCTTGGGGGTTGAAGTAACTGCTAGAAAGTCATTCGTGTCTACCGTTGCAAAAGATGGGTCGGTTGAATTACCATTCTCGTCAATAACGAAGGGGTCCCCTTCATCTCCTGTACCGGGTGTGTTGAGATGCATACCTTTCTCACGTGCGAACTTCTTCCCGTTCCCGTTGGTGAAGGATGCCTCCACCCCGTTGTCCATATCGTCCTTTGCAGGAGTTGATTTTACATCTGGAAAATATTTTGACGGACCATACCTCCTCATCCAGTTCTCACTGTGCTCCACAAACTCAACATCACTAAACCCTCTATTTGTCTTGAAGACAAGACCTTTGTTCTCCAGCTCCACCAGTACTATCTGCAATAACACATGGGAAGCAGTAAGTACATGCAAAGAATATGAATAATCTCATGTAATTTGAATAACACATCACTAATTACCTCAGCACATTTTTTAGGGACAAGGCGAATTTCTTTCTGCATATCTTTGATGCTTTTCATAATTTGATCTAAGGTCATGTCCTTGCTTGATGAAGCCTCGTCTCTATTATCCTTCCTTTTCCGTGAACGACCTGTTCTATCAACTGGCTCAGATTCTTCCTCCACAAATTTCCCCTCTTGAGCAATTATCATCTGTCTGTGCTTCTCACTTATTATGTCATCAACCTGTGCCATGTTAAATCATTTTAAATTACTCACCATGAAAAACGTTCCATAACTCCATGCATGCAAACCATAAATACTTACCCTCCCATTCCCGCGGCCGTACGATGTGTCGTACGCATCACGCTTCATAGCCTCGACTTCTGGCCAGTTAAGCATTAGCGGATACTCATGCGCCAGTGGATCAAATGTCTCGTCATCAAGTGGCTGCACTTTCTCCCAAAACAAGTACTGCATGAACATGAAATATATTAGCAATCTTAACAGTCCAGACTATAGTTCAAAATAACATATATAACATACAATTTACCTGTATGAGAGCAAGGTTTCCCACCGGCCATGTAAATTTTGTACGATCCGATAAAGTCTTCGTGATGCCATCGACGCAAACGCGTAAAGTAAACGCGTTCCAGTTAAATGATTTAATGCTCTCCACATCCTCCACTAGCTTGTAAAAAGCATTAGGAACTTCTACCGTGGAGTCTGGTGCAAGAACAGTGCCTAGAAGAACCAACATAATTCGATGCAGGAAATCATCATCATACAATCCACTAGTAGTGATGTCCTGTATAAGCTAGTCTATCATTATTTCATTCGTACTCGAATCTATGAAACGACTCGGCACCTTCACTTTCGCCTTTAGCCCCCCTTTACCTAAAGTTTCATGGCATCTCTGCCCTTGTTCACTAGGCCAAAAATATCAAACACATCTTCAGCGTGCAATGATATCGCACCGTTTCTTGATGGCATAATGAACCTTTCTATGTCCAATGCGTATGATTTAATCATAAACTTGCAGACACTTGCGCATGAGCACACTAGGAATCATCAACATTTGTCCTAGTCTAGTGCTTGCAAATCGTTCTTTTTTTGCCTAGAGGTCAGTTTGCTGACGAGGAGACACCACTTCTCAACAGGACAGAAAATATGTCTGTAGTCCTCCATCACTACGAATAGGAGCAAATAATATATTAGCTACTTTTCATGTGTACATGATGAACATGATGAATGCATCGTTGAAAAAACATAAAAATTACCTCCCACCAGTACGGCCATCGGTGGCCGTGGGGGGGGGAGGGGGTTGATGGTGGTGATGATGACGCCAACTGCGTGCTGTGAAACCGCAGCCGCCTACGTCAGAATCTTCGGCTGGCGTGATGTAGACGGATGACCACGTTGGATGGCGTGCTGTCGATCGGTGGACGGCGGATGAGGTGTTCTCCAACGGCGGCGGACGGACGGCGGATTAGGTGTTCTCCACCGGCGGCGGACGGACGGCGGAGCGGCGTCACGGGGCCAGAGTGGGTGGATGGACAGCGGCGTGCTGAAGAGGACAGGGTGAGGGGTGTCAGGGGATTGGGGGCAGATGGCGGCGTGGGTTAGGGCTTGGGGCAGGGCGTCGTGGGTGACGAGGGCATATGGCGGCGGGCGTGCCAGGTGCTAATCACGATAGATTCGGTCGGACCCGCGTCGCTTTTGTCTCCACTGCCATCCGCAATGATTGGGTCGGGCCCCAGACGACATGGGTTGATTAGCGTCGGTGTGCAGCAGCCATTCTAATTTAGTCCCACCTCGGCAGCCGAAGGATGTCCAGACCAGTTTATATAGCCGCCTCTGGTAGTCCATGCATGGTCATATCTTATATTGTGATTTGGCTCTACATAACTGCCCGGCAGTACCCTGTCTGGTAGTGAACTGCCCGGGCAGTTAGGTAAAGTCACATCACAGTATTAAATATGTTTATTTTGTCATTTTGTTTATTTTTTAACTTCAAACGGAAAACAATTTTTTTTAAATATGGTTCCCAACTACGGTTTTTTTCTACTCCGTCAAACGTCATGACACTTTTTCCACACGTTGCCATCACCATCCACAGCACCCACGCTAATTCTCGTATTTTTCCGGCGCTCGGCGCATTTTCTAGGGTTTTTCAGGTCGAAAATCGCAAAAACACTGCCCAGACGTGACGCAACGTCCGTTTTGTGTCCGTTTTCGTTCCAACCTTGTGTGGGGGCCTACGTTGTCCGTGCCCACATGTACGCACACTTTCGTGCAATTGCATGCATGTGATCACGTAGCCTCAGTGCAACCAGCTACTTCTCGGTCTACCGGGGAGGGGGTTCCCAACTACGGTTTTTTTCTACTCCC
>NC_041390.1:62368084-62374667 GCF_002162155.2 Triticum dicoccoides | reverse complement strand
TACGGGTTTTTTTTACTCCGTCAAACGTCACGACACTTTTTCCAGAAGTTGCCATCACCATCCACAGCACCCACGCCAATTCTCGTATTTTTCCGGCGCTCGGCGCATTTTCTAGGGTTTTCCAGGTCGAAAATCGCAAAAACACTGCCCGGACGTGACGCAACATCCGTTTTGTGTCCGTTTTCATTCCAACCTTGCGTGGGGGCCTACGTTGACCGTGCCCACATGTACGCACACTTTGGTGAAATTATATGCATGCGATCATGTAGCCCCAGTGCAACCAGCTACTTCTCGGTCTGCCGGGGAAGGGGTTCCCAACTACGGTTTTTTTTCTACTCCGTCAAACGCACTACACGACAACACTACATCCCCAACAGACAAGTCGGTAGGGAAAACAACGTCCACCGACAGACAATCGGTCGAGAAAGACTATTGCCGACCGACCCTGTCTGTTGGGGAAAGTCCAGACGGGAAAGCCTTTTCCCTACCGACATATCTTTCCCAACCGACTGTTTGATGGCCATCCAAAGCATTGCCGACCGACTTTCTGTTGGCCCTGCTATGAAATTTTCCCGACCGACTATCCGATGATAAACTTTCCCGACCGACTGTTCGATGGTACTTTCTTTGTCGACCGACTTTTTGTTGGCCCTACCATGAACTTTTCCCGACCGATAGTCCGATGGTACTACATTTGCCAACCGACTTTCTCTCGGCCCTGCCATAAACATTTCCCAACCAACAATAGGATGTTGTTATCTTTTGCCGACCAATAGTTCGATAGCATTTTGTTTAGCCGAGCAAGATATATTAATACCCAACCGTTATTTGGCTTGTGCCTTTCCAAACAATATCAATCAAGTTGCATATCTCATTGCAACATAGGATATCCTTATAGGTAAAAGTAACTAACTGAAAGGAGGAAGCATTTATGTTTCAATCACCAAGACACCTGATTGGTTACAAAATGAAAGATGCATGTCCAATGTTTCATTGTTTGCTCCATTACACAAAATACCCAATTGACAAGACACCATATAGGTTTACAAAATGATAAAATACACAATGATTTTGCTCCATTACACAAAATGCCTAGCTGACACAAACTGCCATCTTCATGCTTACTTCCTGGTCCTCTTGTATGTCATTCCTACAAATGATAAAAGGGTGACCAGTGAAGTCACGCATTCATGGAGATAATGGAAAAATGATAATTGTATAAAGCGCCAATGGCAAAAACAAACTGGGATTTTAGTATTATAAATATAGGGCATGTTCTAATTAGAATCTGTGATGGGTTAGACATAATAAAGCATGAATGCCACACCGACCCACCATATAGCCTGTATGAATCTCCTCAATCCGCAGACCAGGAAGTATATTAAATGGAAAAGGAGCATATGCATCATCTGGCCACAAGGCAACAATTTAGCATGTCCAGACACCCAATTATTGGGAGCAACACATCCACCAAGGGACACATGAAAGTCATTTTTGAAGAAAAGACTGCACTAGTTCTCTTTCTTTTTCTTCTCTGGGGTGGAAAGACCGCACTTTGCTGCACTAGACAGCAATACATTAGGCAAAAATGATTACTATCTAATACACAACTAGAAGTTTCAATGATGACTGCAGCATGGCCTTGGAAAAGCATTCTCAAAAACCCACGTACATCAGGAGGTTATACATACATTCCCTACGTTAGAAATGAATTTCAATGAGAAGAATCTATCCGAAATCATTTCTAAATGCGGTACTAAGCACATGAGGACATGCAAAATACCAAACAAAAAGTCAAAAAGTATCTGAACTTAAACTGCATCTGACTATTATATTCATAAAAGCATCGGAGAAAAGCATCTATACTTTAGTGCCACAAATTAGATTAAATTGATGACTGTCCTCTGATCTCACTGCACTAAGTTGTCGCAATTGCGGGACAGATGTGGGCGAATTAACAATGACCTTTTTAGAACTAACTTGCTTATGCCATATGCATGGTAGGATCACCATTAAGCACCTGACTTGCTACTGCTCAGGATTCAGAAACTGGGAAGATTTCTCCTATACAGTAGAAAAATACTGTTAGGTCGAGGAGGTATGCACATAAATTAATTTTCAAATAGATATCAGCGCTTTAAATGGAATATCATGAAGCTTTCCTTCCCCACTAAAAAACTGGGTGAAATTTATCTAAAGAATGTTCACTTATGATAACCAAGAGAAACTAGTATCTGTGCATACAAGTGTTTTAGAAGCAACAAATGGAGTACTAATAAATTAAAGCCCTTAGCTACACCGCTGGTCCTTTGCTTTTTTTTAAAAACTTGCAAGCATTTCATATGTGAGTGGAGTCCTTCTTTTGTTCAGTCAATCACATGCTGCTAGAAATAATAGAAGACCTTAGCTAGCTTCATGCCATATCTTAAAATGCATCTAAGCTACACCAATATGAGTTGCTCTGCAACGTACAGATACACAGTAAGAGATGTATTCAAAAATAAGTAACAAATTTCCTCATGGATACAATGGCCTTATAAACCAGAACAGTCTATAGTTGTTAAACCATTCTCATTGCAAAATTGCCAAAAACTAATAAGAAAAATGCAACTGTAACATCTATAGAAAAAGACTGACAATAAATTAGAACCAACTTTTCATATTTAGTCCATTTTCGAAAACTACTGAAGAAAAATAACAAAAATACTACAGCTGGAAATCTATACAAGCGAAAAGGTAAAATTAGAAAACCAATTAATACATATTAACTCTTCATTCCAGAAGTGAACTATTCTAGACGTTTTACAGAACTAGTGAAGCAAATTCACAGAAAATACTACTGTAAACTCTGTAGAAGCATGACTGTAAATTACAAACTGCAAACATACGTATTTAATCTTGTTTCCAGAAATTAAAGTAAAGCTATACAAAACTAATGTTCCAAAATTACAAATAAAAGATGTTGTAAGTTTATACAAGCCTAAGAGTAAAACCTCTTAACTGATCTATTCTAGAAGTTACAGAACTACTGAAGCAAATCTATAGTGAAAATAAAACTATAAAATCTTTAGAAGCATGACTGTAGAAATACAAACGGCTAGATATACATGTATTTTGGCTTGATTCCATAAAAAAATTGTACTATGTACTACAGAACTAGTGTTGCAAAATTATGGAAAAAATAAGTAGCAAGTCAATACAAGCCTAAGTGTAAAACCACTTAAGAACTGAAATAAGCTACAAGCTTTACTGAACTAGTTTTGCAAAAATACAGAAATACAACAGTAAATCTATACAACCATGAGTGATGCTATGTCTTCCACCCGAAAATCCTTGATTGATGCTATGTCTTCCTACCGAAATTCCTTCTGCTAGAATGGAGCATTGAGACCAACAATTTAACAAACACTTGCATTATGTTGCCCTATAGCAAGAAATAAGCAGGAGGGATAGGAACAGGGAAGGACTGGATGTGGGGAGAGAAAAAGTAAACGATCCCTTGTTGTTGGCCGGAAAGAGTAGCAAATCTCCAGCCTCTAGGTCAATATCGTCCTCATAGAAGTCATCGACGAAGAGGTCTATTTCCGCCCGCTTGCAGAGCCTATGTATGGTGTGTCTCAACTCTCACCTAGTTAAGAGGATGAAGATTTAATATACTCCTATGTTTGCAAGAATTCTAAAATGCTTAACTAAAAATCTGAAACATTAGTATGATTATAGGAAGTAATGAATTTTCGTAGGATACCCTTGTATTGACCTTCAAGGATCCTATAAAATAACAAATTACAATTCACAAGCTCTAAAGTTCAGAAATCAATCACAACCAGTTCATAGAAAATTAGCTAACTAAGGTTTGCTGCAACAATACTGAAAGGAATACCTGTAGTATAGAATTTTTTTTTTGCAATCGTAGTATCAAGCTTGTTCTTCTCAAGTTCTCATCCTCTCAAATCCAGAAATCACATTAGCAGTAGCCAGCTCTTAGACTGCATTGCTGGCTACCCCATTAGCAGATAGAGACCCTGTTTTGACGTTCTGCTTGAGCTTGAGCTCCCAGCCAAAGCGTTGCTTGCTTGATAGAAGTACCATCCCAAGTCATGGCTGATCTGAACGGAGAAGGGAAAAGCAAACAAATCAACTAATGGAAACACCGATTGGGGAGGGGTGGAGAGGGGGAGGAGAGTGAGAAGAACACCCGCCGTCGGGGGAGGGGAAGCACCAACAGTCAACGGCCAGATCCCTCTTCAAACGAACTGGCTGGCACAGATCTGAGGAAGCCCATGGCGTGGCGGCGATGATAGCGGCTCCCGGGTGATGAGCGAGGGTGCGAGTGCTCTCTCTCGCAGGTGACCCACCTCTCTCTCTCTCTCTCTCAGCCCCGGATCTGAGAGGGACGGCGGCGTCCACCACCGCGCCTTGGTCTCTCCCCGAACTCCAGCGCATGAGCTAGGGTTAGAAGTGTTTGGGGGCTAAGCAGTGGGAGTGCAGGAGGATGAAGGAGACAGGGCAGCAACCTTGCTACCACGGTGACGGTGTGCTGGAGACGTCGGGCGGTCGGCGGCGTGCAGGGTGCCAGATAGCTAGCGGTCGGCGGCGAAGGGAGTGCGTGAGAGGATTTGGGTTTGGGGAATTTGGATTTAGTCGAAGGCTGAATGAAAAAAAAATAGGAGGAAGAGGCTTGGCGCTAAGTTTTTGGCCCGCGCGCGCAAAGATGGGCCGGCCCAATTGGCAACCAACAAGTCGGTCGGTATTAATCCCCGACCAACAGTCCGATGAAGATACAAGCTTTCCCGACCGACAGTCTAACATGAAATATGCAAATATTGCCGACCGACAGTTGGACACGATACATAAGTATTGCCGACCAACAGTTAGTTAGAAGTTTTCCCAACCAACAGTCTATTGGCGAAATTGACTTTTCCCAACACACACCAGTAGGGAAATCTGGTGCGTGGTGTAGTGACGTCACAACACTTTTTCCACACGTTGCCATCACCATCCACAGAACCCACGCCAATTCTCGTATTTTTCCGGCGCTCGGCGCATTTTCTAGGGTTTTCCAGGTCGAAAATCGCAAAAACACTGCCTGGACGTGACGCAACGTCCGTTTTGTGTCCGTTTTGGTTCCAACCTTGCGTGGGGGCCTATGTTGGCCGTGCCCACATGTACGCACACTTTGGTGCAATTGCATGCATGCGATCACGTAGCCCCAGTGCAATCAGCTACTTCTCGGTCTGCCGGGGAGTGGGTTCCCAACTACGATTTTTTTTCTACTTCGTCAAACGTCACGACACTTTTTCCACACGTTGCCATCACCATCCACAGCACCCACGCCAATTCTCACAATTTTTCAACCCTCGACGCATTTTCTAGGGTTTCCTAGGCTAAAGTACCCTACACCGATGTCCGGACACACACTGAGCGACGTGTGTTTCATGTCTGATTTCGTTCATATCGTGCATGTAAGACTACATTCGGGATGCACACACACTCGCAAAATTTTGTTCTGTTACATGCATGCAATCACGTACTTTAGCGTCCTTACTATTTTATTATGTTTTAGCATATTTTCGTATACAAATTCATCATCAAATCAAAACTCTCGAATGAAGAGAAATTTCACTTAAATTTCATTCAACATAGATTAAATATTTTACATAGTCGAGCGAACTCGATGATTACAAGTTCATACATAAAGTCTACTACTTAGGCTTACAACGACATAACCAAATTAAATAAAAACACAGTAAAAAAACTACTCGTTGTCGCTATCAACGAGGTCAATCACGGCCGGGCCGTCGCCGCCGTCATCGTCGCTGCTGGACCGGTTGGCGAGGTCGTCCCAGTCCACCAGATCGTCGTCGGAATCCTCCTCCGCCGCCGGCGCCCGCTGCCACTCCGCCGGCGCCTGCTCCCACTCCTGCTGCCACTCCGGCGGCACCTGCTGCCACTCCGGCACCGCCATCGCCGCCTGCTACGCCGCCTCGGCCGCCTGGATTGCGGCCGCAATCTCGGCGACCTCCATCGCCTCCGCCACCGCCGCTGTAGCCTCCGATGCCCATACGGCCACGTGGTACCCCGGCGTGTCATCCGGATCGCCGTCCTCGCGGAGGAGGACCTGCTCCGGTGGCAAGTCTATCCCCGGCGGCGAGGGAGGGGCGGCCGGCGCGGGCGCCGGTGCCGGGTGCACACCGTGGCCGCCGCCATGTATGTGGCCTTCGTGTGGTGGAGGCGGTGCGCGAAGACGGCCGCTGTGGCCCGTCAGGTCGGGGGTCTCGCCGGCCGCCGCAAGGCGGAAGGCGGCCATGACCTCCCAATAGTCCTTCCCGCACAAAAATCGCTTCCGGCCTTCGATATTGTGCCGGCCGCCGCTGTGGTTGCGGAGCTCCTCCTCCGTCGCGCCGGGACCCGGCGTCACGTTGTCGTCCGCGTTGATCTTCCAGTTGCGTGGAAGACGGCAGCCCGACGGCACAGGGTGGAGCTCTAGCGTCTCCGGCACACCGATGCTCGTCGGCCATGCGCCGGGGACGTCGGCGGCGGCGCCGCCGCCGCCAGTGCTGCTGCTGCCGCGGAAGAACGACAT
>NC_041390.1:62362007-62367560 GCF_002162155.2 Triticum dicoccoides | reverse complement strand
CGTGCGTGCAACCGCCTGCGTGCATGCACGCCTCGGGCGCCGTGATTGGCGGACGGGTGCGGGCTGGCGTGGGGTCGGGGGACGTGGGGGGTGGGGCCGCGACGGGTGCGGCGCGACGCGTTAACTGCGGGGACTGCACCCGTGATCGCGGGCGGGCACGTCTGCATGCCTGCCATGTCACCAGGCGCGTGCGGCCGGCCGGTTTAATTTTTTTTCCCTCCCGGGCGGGCGGGCTGTATTAATATACGTATTGCTTCACCTGTTTTTTTTTTGCGGGCGGTCAGGCCGGTGGGGGAAGCTTTTTCAAAATATGCACATCCTGCCCTCTGTTATGAAGGGGTATTGGGCAATCTCGGCCGTCCTTGTGTTTACAGGGGGTCTACCGAAGCGGAAGTGATAGAAAAAATGTGTGACTTTGTACTGCAACAGTAGTGGTGAGGCACTACAACATGAGGGGCTCTTTTACTGCAATAGCTGGTCCAAAATGCCTGAAAATGGTTTGACATAAACTACTTCGAAAACAACTTAAAATGAAACCAGACATCCGGCCCTTCGTCCATCTATTTGTTATCCAGTTAACAAGTTAAACTGTTGTCTTATATTAACTGTAACAGCTAATTGTGGGCTGCTCTGTCTAGTGCTTAAATGTTACTCTGCTACATAACCAATGTATCATCGAATCATGCACCCGAAAAGATTTATTGTTTTTTTCTTCTAAAAAGGGCAATTGATACTCCCTTCGTAAAGAAATATAAGAGTGTTTAGATCACTATTTTAGTGATCTAAACACTCTTATATTTGTTAGAGGGAGTACCTAGCAGGATGGCTTTTCTGTCACTCCAGCGACCGCAGCCCACAGGCATATATGGAAGAAATAATGTGAAGTGTAGACGTAGGTCTCCACATTTGCTTGATATTAAAAGCGAAGACCAGTATAGATGACAGTACTTCCCACATGCATTTTACGCACAGAATCATGTGGCAACGTGGAATCCTTTAAAACAGAATATCTTCAACATAAACTTCATAGCTGAATTGTGTTTTTTTGGAAGGCATGTCTTTGTTTCTATTTACTCCGTGTCCCCTTGTTTAATCTGTCACTTTATTCTCTTCACTGCAGGGCGTTCCAAACCCAAAGGCCATCCACTCGTCCAAGGCTGTAGGAGAGCCCCCGTTCTTCCTCGCTCCCTCCGTCTTGTTTGCGATAAAAGACGCAATTACAGCGGCCAGGGCAGAGGAGGGTCATCTTGACTGGTTCCCCCTTGACAACCCGGCAACACCTGAAAGAATAAGGATGGCGTGTGTTGACTCCATTACCAAGAAATTTGCCAGTGTATATTACCGTCCCAAGCATAGTGTATAGCGGCAACACCTAGAAGGTAAATAAATGTCTACATGTTCCCATTGAGTTTATCTTGTTGAGAGCAGCAGGGGAGGCTCTGTTTTGACCTTCCCATCAGGACCATCAAGAACTTACATGTATAAACTCTTGCGATCTTCTAGTAGTACTTGATTAAATTAAGTACACAGAGAACTATCTGAAGCTCCGAGATGATATATATTAAAGAGATCTATATTGAACAGAGTGAGCTAGACGTGGGAACTTCAAAAATCGTCGACAACTTGTCATGCCGAGAATTTAGATGCATATATGTTCTTCAGTTTTTTTTCCGAGGGTACGCCAATGGCGTACCTTAGCTTTATAGAAGGGATTTGGTAGGAGATAGGGCCCTATCGGATCTAGGGCCTAGGTTGTAGGGGAAGGAGGGGGAAGGGTGAGGGCTGGTGCGCGGTGGCTGGCGGCGTGGCGCCGTCCTTGCGTCGGGAGCAGCGGCGGCGAAAGCAGGAGGCGGCTAGGGTTTAGGTCTCCCGGCTCCCTAAGGAAAGCTAAGCAAATATTGATTGCTTCTTGCTTGATTAGACTGATATATCTCCTCTCCTTATATAAAGAGGTTTACTTGACTCCTAAGCAAACGATCCTAATACGATAAGATAATTGGGCTAAGCCCCTAATTAAGATACTTGGGCCATAACCCACTGGGCTAAGCTGCTATGCCGGTCATAACACTTCTCCCCGCCTGCACAAACAGCTCGTCCTCGAACTGTAAGGTGGGGAAGCGCTTGCTGAACTCCTCGAGGTGATCAACCAGTGTCAAACACCTTCGCGACAGCTGGGGCGGCAAGGTCGGCGGCGACGGCGTCCTCCGGAATGTAGTCTGCAACCTCCAGGTAGAAGAGTCGCGGGCAGGCGTGGCCGGGCGTGTAGGGCTCGTCGCAGTTGAAGCACAACCCTTTGCGCGACGCTCGAGTAGCTCGGCCGAGGTGAGCCGGCGGAACGGGCGCGCCGCGGTCGCGGCGAGGGGTGCCGCGGAAGCCTGAGCAGGCCGACCCTGAGCGGAATCTGGCCAAGGTAGCGACCCAGTGGCCCGGGACGGTGACTCCTGCTGGACGGCCACCGCGCGGCGCTTGAACGCGCGGGCGTAGTACATGGCCATCTGGATATCCTGGGGTCCCCGAAGCTCCACGTCCACGGCGGATGTGATCATGAAGTCCACCGACAAAGAGGTCGGCCCGCTGCTGCACCGTCACGCCCGACGCGTGGCATGCCAGTGCCTGGAAACGGTAAGCGAAGTCCTGAACCGTGGAGGTGAAGGGAAGGCGGCCTAGCTCCGCCAGGCGGCTCCCGCGGATCGGGGGCCCAAAACGAAGGAGGCAGAGCTCGCGGAAGCACTCCCAAGGGGGCATGTTGCCCTTGTCCTGCTCGAGGGCGTAGTACCAGGTCTGTGCCGCGCCGCGGAGGTGGTAAGAGGCGAGCCAGGTGCGCTCCGAGGTGAGGGTGCGCTGCCCGCGAAAGAACTGGTCGCACTGGTTGAGCCAGTTGAGGGGGTCCTCCGTGCCGTCATAGGTGTCGAAGTCGATCTTGGCGAACCGCGGCGGTGTCTGGGTCGGAGCGTCGTGTCGAGCTAGCTCGGAGGTGTGGAGTAGCGAGGCGGGTGGCGCCTAGTCGGAGTACTCCGGGTAAGGACCTGCGGAGCTGGATGGCCCGCCGAACTGCAGAAACGGGGTCGGCTGCTCCGGAGTCGTGGTGTAGACCGGCGATGGCGAAGACCCAGTCGCCCAAGCTGGTAGTGGTGACGGGGAGGCCGGAAACCGGACCTGATGTATCAGAAGGCCGGCCGGCGAGGACGCCCCTGAGCTGGGCAGAGGTGGCGCTAGTGGTTGCAGCGTCGGCTGTGGAGGGTGGGCGGGTGCGTCAGTTGCCGCGGGGGAAGGCGGCTGCAGATGCCAGAGGGGAGCCGCAGCTGGCGGCGGCGGCAGATGCCACAGAGGAGCCGCGGCCGGAGTGGTCTTGCCGGGGTGCCCCTCCTGGAACGGCAGCCCGGTGCAGGCCGGCCACGGCAGCGTGGGGGAGCCTGCCGGGAACGGCAGCAGCGGCTGCCAGCTGTAGGCAGGCGCGCCCTGGGACGGCCACGGCAGCGTGGGGGAGCCTGCCTGGAACGGCAGCAGCGGCTGCCCGCTGTAAGCAGGCACGCCCTGGGACGGCCATGGCAGCGTGGGGTGGCCGTAGGCGGCGATCGGCGCAGCCGGCGGAGGTGCGTACGGCCTAGCCATGTACGGTTGGTACAGGTTCAGAAGGAGTCCCTGGACGGCTGTCATGAGATCCCGCAAGGTATTGGTGACCTGTTCCGGCGTGAAGACGGCGGTCGTTGGCGGCGCGGAAGTGATGGGGGCCAGGGGCGGTGAGGAGCCCGCGGTGGTGACTGGGCCCGACAGCGTGGAGCCCTGGCGGTGGTCATTGGGGCGAACGTCATCGGCGCGGAGGTGGAGATGGGCAGCGGCGGCGATGGTGTTGACGAAGATATGATCGGACCCAAGTCTTTGGATACCAAATTGGTAGGAGCTAGGGCCCTACCGGATCTAGGGCGTAGGTTGTAGGGGAAGGAGGGGGAAAGGCGAGGGCTGGTGCGCGACGGCCGGCGGCGTGGCGGCGGCGTGGCGCCGTCCTTGTGTCGGGAGCAGCGGCGGCGAAAGCAGGAGGCAGCTAGGCTTTAGGTCTCCCGGCTCCCTAAGGGAAGCCGAGCAAATATTGATTGCTTCTTGCTTGATTAGATTGATTGATACATCTCTTCTCTTTATATAGAGAGGTTTACTTGACTCCTAAGCAAACGATTCTAATACGATAAGATAATTGGACTAAGCCTCTAATTAAGATACTTGGGTCATAACCCATTGGGCTAAGCCCCTATGCCGGTCATAACAAGATTCTTCAGTTTGTTTTAAATTACAGATGCTATGTGGTTGAACCAAGCTCAACGGTACCACATATAAAAACACTTCATCTCAACCCCAGCCCTCTCCTCGTGGTAAATTAATCTGTGGCCCCTCATAAGTCTGCTTCTTAATAATTCTACATCACTTCTCGTAATTGTAAAATAGATTATGCTCATTGTGTAACCGTAAAAACAGAAAATGCATTCTAGTTGGAACACTTAAAGGAGATTAAAGAACCTTACCAAATGTATATAAGCTTAAAATTGCAATATCCTATCCACATTGGCATCACATAATTAGCTACTATATACAGATGACATCCTTGTGTTTCGGTAGAAACGAGAAGCTGAATCAGGACAATAGCTTTTTTTATCCAAAAACATGCAATAAGTTTTTTCGAGTCGTCCCCCGTTGTGCATTGATAGAAAACCAGTGATTTAAAGGCCTAAAACTTGCAATTGATTCTTACACCTCAAGGCAGTAAGGAAAGCAACATCTACATACAATTTTCTTGAATTTGTCAGACTTATACATTCTCAGTGACTCCCATGCCTAAACTCGTGACTGGAAATAGGCGGACTATTTTTGATCTAGGATGAGAAAAGAGGAATATTTAGCACACATGACAGCATTGTGTGGTTTGTAAAGCAAGTTCCCTAGTATATGACACCTGTTTATAGCCGAACCATGGCCAATTGAGTATTTTGGAGTTAACCAATATTTTCTGGGCCACAAAAAAATTATACGTTTGCATGCCTTCAATCTTTTGTCTTCATTTCCACACTGTTATTCTCATAAATGGAGAGATCGACATCTTGCACTTATGAAGCACCTGCAATGGTACTCAGGGATGTTAAAATGGTGATTCTATTGAATATAGAATGCTCATGCATCTGTCGGATGTAGAGGCCGGGGGTGATCCTCCTTCTCCAAAAAAAAGGCTCTTGTGCTCACCAACGTGAGCTGACATTTGCATATATATACTTGCGTACGTGCCATTACTAGATGTTAGCGCACTGCATATATGTGAGTTACTGATTTGTTAACATTTCTGAATTTTTGCTGACAAGATGTGGCCTGTACTTAAAGGAAGATGTGTGTCACTGTCAGTATATACACACGCACAGACCGTACACATTTAAGGAAAAGGGGATCCAAAGAAAGAAAAAAAAGCACCCTCTGATCCATATTACTTGTCGCTCAGACGGATGTATCTACCAAATCTAGATACATCTATTTGAGCGACAAGTAATATGGATCGGATGAGTAGTTTTTATATGA
>NC_041390.1:62351068-62361663 GCF_002162155.2 Triticum dicoccoides | reverse complement strand
CTGAAATTGGAGCCATGTTTCAGTACATGTTAATTTGTCCAAATGACGAATGATTAGATGTGATGAGAAAATGATTTAATTCGACTCTGAACTATGTAATCGTAAAGTTTTGTATAGTCCGATCCTGAGATGATTTCTGAATATCGTATTCCTGTTACATGTTATATCTCACTTTCATGATAATTTCAGGCACTGGAAATGGAAGTAAAATGCAATTCTCCATCGTTTGATGCATTGTTTTTGGATTGAGAGTGTATCTCTATCCATTACAGGAAAAATACAATGAAACACCAGAACAACCAATGATCAATAAATGGATATCACAAACCGACACAATGCAAAGACCTCAGTGTTAGCAATAGCAACTTGATATTATCAGGAGGCAAACACCATCATATATACATGTATAGGGGAGGCCAAAAGGCCAGAATGCAAAAGGCCAAAGGCCATCATAATTATAACTCTAACACCTCCCTTAAACTCATGGTGGATCCACAACACTTAGTTTGGAGAGATAAAATCCATGTTGTGCTCTAGTTTGGGCCTTCGTGAAGAAGTCCGCTAGCTGTAACTCGGAAGGCACATACTGAAGAGCAATAACATGGTCCTGCACACCAGCGCGCACAAAGAAAGCATCAACACCAATATGCTTGGTAAGTTCATGCTTCACCGGGTTCCGCGCTATACTGATAGCACATGTACTGTCTGACAAGAGTGTAGTAGGCGCAGTAACAGTAACACCAAAATCTTCAAGTAACCAGCGTAACCAAGTCACCTCTTCTGTGAGAAGAGCCATAGCTCGCAACTCAACCTCTGCACTCGAATGGAAAACTGCAATTTATTTCTTTGCCTTCCAGGCAATGAGAGAGCCAACAAGAAAGACACACTCAACAGACTGAGCAGTCAGTTTAGTGCATTCATGAGGGGCAAGCAAAACATAGCAAACACAACCAAACAAGCAAAGCGTCGAATAATCGGGAGAACGACCAGAAAGACGCTCAAGAGGAACACCACCCTGTAGAGTAGCAGATGGCTGAATATTGATGAGATAGGTGGAAGTGGTAACAGCCTCAGCCCAGAAGTGGGGCGGAAGAGAAGCAGTGATCATCATCGCACATGCTGTCTCAAGAAGGTGACGATGTTTGTGCTCAGCCACACCATTCTGAGCATGAGCACCAGGACAAGAGAACTGAGCAAGAGTACCCTGCTCAACAAGGAATCCTCGGAGCGCATGGGAGATATACTCACCAGCTGAATCTGTGCGAAAAACACAAATAGGAGTAGAAAACTGGGTATGAACCATGGCAACAATTTTTTTGTATATAGATAAGACCTCACTACGGGAAGACATGAAATAGATCCATGTGTGCCGAGAAAAATCATCTATAAATATAATATAGTAGCGATGACCCCCTTTAGAAGCAAAGAGAGCCGGACCCCAAATATCAGAGTGAACGAGATCAAAAGGGCGTTCGGACGCTGACTCACTATGAGGATAGGGTAGCTGAATCTGCTTGCCAAGCCTACAACCTAGACAATCCAACGAAGCATTACCGGAGACAGACCCCAGAACACCGTGATGAACCAAAGATGAGAGACGAGAACCACATAAATGGCCAAGACGATGATGCCATTGTTGAAAAGAGCTGGTAGCTGCAGTAACAGGGGCTGTGAGACTGGCGGCGGTGGCAGCGGAGGGAAGATGAAGCCAGTCAAGCTCCCAGAGACTATCAGAGCATCGAGGGCCAGCCCCAAGCAGGGCGCCCGTGCGACGGTCCTGAACATAACACGAATCAAAGTCGAGAATGACCCTACAACTAGAGTCTACAATCTGACCACCAGGTATGAGCTGCATGGTAAGTCGAGGAACATGAGCTACAGAGGGAACATGAAATGAAGAAGTGTTAAGAGTGCCTCGACTAGCTACAGGGAGGGGAGTGCCATCAGCCGTAAGAACGCGAACAGGAGACTCGATAGGTCGAGCAGAGGTCAAAGTGGAAGAATCATAAGTCATATGAAAAGACGCTCCAGTATCAAGAATCCATGGGGATGTACCTGAATGGGTAGAAGGTGGTTTCTCATTGCCAGAAGAGTCAGTCACAGAACCTGCAGAAACTGTCGGTGAAGAATCCCAAGCACCAAGCAGGCATCATAGTTGTGCAATCTCGTGCGCAGGTAGCGACACGGCAGAGGTTGAGGTAGAAACACTTGTCGACGATGAGCTGTCGCCATCCCCTGGAAGCCGCATGTAGAGTCGACCTAGAGCAGCGAGTCGACGCAGAGCCGCGTGTGGAAGCCACTGGGGGAGTCGACATAGAGCGTTGACCACCGCGCACGGAAGCCGCGAGAGGAGTCACCGTGAGGTGAGAATCACCAGGTGCGGAAGTCGTGGAAAGAGTCGATGAAGAACGACCAACACCATGTAGAGAAGCGGCCAGAGAAGGCGGTGCAGCTGCCGAAGGAGCCGATGTAGAGCGGCCAGCAGCACCGGTGGATGTCACAAAAGGTGTTGATATAGAGCGACAACCACCACCTTCAAGCGGGCGAGCACCAAGTACCGAGGAAAGGCGCATGTGTGAAATGGGATCAATATAAGAAACATCATCAATAAACACCGGGCAGCGAGGGGGGGGGCGTACCCGACCAAAGCATTGTACCTCTCTTTTATTTTTACTTTTTTTCCTTTTACTTTTTTTACAACGACAGAACTTCAGGCGTCAAGCAGAGAGCCGAACGAAGCCCACTAGCAGCCCAAAGCAGAGCGGAAGCAGCGCACACAGGCAGGCGGATCGATTCAGGACCCCACAATCAACGCACGCGAGCGTGAGATGGATAGCCGGCTCGGGAGAGCAGCAGGCGGCAGCGGCGGCTGGCGCTGGACCAGATCGCGCGCGGAGCAAGAAGAGGGATGGACGGCGTCGGCCAGGCCGGGCGGGCGGCGGTGGCGGGCTGGCGGCACACCAGGAGGACGGGCGGCGGCGGCACACCAAACGAAAGAGCGAGCGGCGAGATCAGAAACGAAGTGGAGCAAGCCTGCTGCTGGAGCAGTTGTTTCGATCCGGATCAGCCAGAGCAGCCCGATCCTTCGTACATGCAATAGTTGGAGGCGGAGCCTTGCAGATGGAGCGGCAGCCAAGTCCCGATCGGCAGCAGACTAAAAGCAGCCTGAACAACGGGGAGAAGGCAGCAGCGCCGGCCGGAAAACAGCGGCGGCGGCGTGGGATTAGATGGTAGCACGAGTTGCGCGTGTGAGAAAAAAGAACCTAAGCTCTAATACCATGTTAGAAATAGCAACTTGATATTATTAGAAGGCAAAAGTCATCATATATACATGTACAGGAAAGGCCAAAAGGCCAGAATGCAAAAGGCCAAATGCCATCATAATTATAACTCTAACACTCAGCTCCATCCACATATGTGCCCATGACATCACAGATCACATTACAAATGTTGGAAAGTCCTGCGGATAGAGCACTCAGCTCTAAATTGAAGAAACACAAAAGATTTGGCCGCTCTAACTGTACAGAGCCCGACGAGTTAAGGGTGCAGTGGCTGTGAATCGCTGGCCTCCGGTTATATTAGTATCAAATGCAACAATTCAAAAAAAAAGAACAATGATGCAGAGGGAGGCCGGGATGATCCTCCTTTTAAAAAAAAGCAACAATTCATGGGTCCTATATTATATTACTAGTGTAAACTGCCATCCCTAATGACTATAAAGTCGTGCTACGACCTATTAGTGGTTGCCCTCAGAATTCAAGTATCTCATGCTTTTGCATGTTGCAGTAAGAACCCTGTACATGTCCAATGTTTAGTGATATGGATAACCTATAATTTTTTCTGCAAACTCCCAACTGTTAAGCACACACTTGCATAAGAATTTGAGACGCAAGTTGTCAATTTGCCCTGAGAGCTAGTTTCCAAACATATTCGAGATATTCCAACATGGTGAAAAGGTTAAAGGCCACACACACTACTCAGCACACAAGGTGATGAATGGACACGTGTGAAGCATACTTTTTGAATAGATTATTCTTTTTTGCACAATAAACTACCCTCTTTGCTACCCATCCAGTTCTGTTTGTGAGATCATCTAACCACCGATGCTTGGAAGATATCAGAATTGATTTTTGCAAACAGATCAGGACCGGTGTATTCTCTAACGTAAGTTCCTCGCAGATAAAATTACGCTCAAAGCTCAACGGTTCAAATCTATATCATATACATCGAAAGTTCGAAACATATGGAGTATAGGCATGATGAAATAAAAATGTATTTACTTTCTCACCATCCTAACACAAAAAAGCATGTAAAAATGATAAAATTGTATGGGCAGCCGTAAACAAACACATCTTGTTCGTTTTTTAGAAGACCAATGATTTTATTAATCCGAAGCAGAGTACAGAGACGAGTGAAGAAATCACAGCAGAGTTCCGGCAGCCTGTTAGAGCATCTCCACCCGTTCGCCCCCTCAGGGCACCTAAAAAGAGCAGCCTGGAGGCGAACCGGCGCTAGCTCGGCCCCTGGGGCGATCTAGCTCCTAGTCACGCCCCCCGGCGCCGGCCCCAGGATGCGGAAAATTCGAACTTGGTCGTTCCCGCTCATCACAAAAGACGTCACAAATCCGGCGATCACAAGTTCACAGCTCGGCGATCGAATGTAGTCTGGCGTACAAAAAACAGAGCGCCGCAAGTTCGCGTGCGCAATGAATCACTCGACGGGGTCGGCTTCAGGCGTCGGCGGAGTCGGTGTGCGCGGGCTCAGCGGTGTCGGAGCTGCTTCGGTGCTGGGCGGTGTCGGCGCGACTTCGATGCTGCTGGGCGGCATCGTGGAGGCATCATCACTCGAGCTTGGCGTGTGCGTCGGCGTCGGCGTCGGCAGCCTTGTCGAGGGAAGTTGGTTCAGGATGATGCCGCGCTCCGCCAAGTACCACGCCTTGACCGCCTCGTCGGTGCTCTGGAGCATGTCCGCCCCGCCCAGCAGGAAAGCCAGGTCGGTGTTTCTTTTCTTCGCGGCAACGTTTGTCCGGAGCAGGTCGAGCTTGACGGCGCTGCTCGACATCAACGCCGACCAACACGCCTCGGTCTTCTCTTCACGAAGGACGGCCGGTCCTGCGCGTCGGCGAGGCAGTGCTCGATGGACTCCTACACTCGAGCGGTGGCCGCGTCGGCATGTTTCCCCTTCTTGGCAACTTTGTTGCCGTCCGGCCGCCCTTCCGATGCGCCAGGAGTCGGCGTGTCCGGCTTGTAGGTCTCCTTGGCCTTGTCAAGGGTGCGCCGGACTTCCGCCTGTCGTGGTTCTAAGTCTGACAGTAATGTAGGGGGGTAAGTATGGAGAGGCGAGATCTTAGCTATGGAGAAGTTGTAAGGACGCAAGATTTACGAGTTCAGGCCCTTCTCGGAAGAAGTAAAAACCCTACGTCTCGGAGCCCGGAGGCGGTCGACTGGATTATGTGAGTATGAGTTATAGAGGTGCGAACCCTTGTCTCGGAGGAGGGGGTGGCTTATATAGAGTGCGCCAGGACCCCGGCCAGCCCACTTTACGAAGGGTTCAATGTACATTAAGGCAGGGCGTTACTGGTAACACTAGTAATAAAGTGCTATGATGACCATAAAAGCTATTTAATGACCGACCGTTAGCGTGCGGGGTGACTTTAGGTCTCCTGGCCGTCGAGTGGTTGGATCTTGGTCGAGTGATCGCTTCTTGGTCAAGTGACTTCGAGTCTGTCAAGTGGAACACCTCCAAGTCGATTGAAAGGTGATTTATTCTAGAGGTGTCCTTGGGTAGGGCAGTTAGGACAGGTCCGTGACCCTACCCTAGGTACATAGCTTCATCATTAGCCCCCGAATGGATCGAGGTTTGAGTGGGGAAGGAGTTGAGGACTTCTCCGACTCGTTTTCTATGTCGTGAGCATATCTTGTTTCGGATCAACGGACCTGAGTGATGACAGCAACTCCCTTTTCAGTCGCCTTGATCCATTCTTAATTCTTCGCCGAGTGAATTTCTTTACTTGTAAGGCTCCGAGTGACGGTGCGGAGGAGATCTTTGGTCTGACAAGTTATTTGCTGCCCGCGGATTTAGTGGGATCCGAATTTTGGGAAGCGCGCGGGACGGGGGAGGCCGCATTAATCGGACGAGATAGAGCGAAGCCGCCTCGATCCCCGCGCCACCTTTTTCGCCACGTATCGCTCGTGTGGTCGTTACGGGATTTGACAGAGCCATCTGGGCCTACCTGTCAGCCACTCGGAAGCGGCCTCATATAAGGCGTTGGACCGGAGTCTCCCGAATAGTGCGCCCCAT
The DNA here is from genome assembly GCF_002162155.2 of Triticum dicoccoides. Classification (NCBI taxonomy): domain Eukaryota; kingdom Viridiplantae; phylum Streptophyta; class Magnoliopsida; order Poales; family Poaceae; genus Triticum; species Triticum dicoccoides. The sequence goes on along the minus strand of NC_041390.1, from coordinate 62,355,363 downwards.
TATCTCTTCTCCTCCTCACGCCTCTCCTCTGCGCTCGCTCTCGCTCCAGCGCCACCGCGCCACACGCGTCTCGTCGGCGACAATGGTGAAGGAGAAGACAGCGGCTCTGGAGCGGGCAAAGAAGGCGACGGCGAGGTCAAAGGGGAAGGCGACGAGCCGGGGTGGATCTTCCTCGCGGACTGGCCTGCCGAAGGGTTGGATCCAGGGCGACTGGATCCACTCGAGGATCTCCCAAGAAGACCTCGACGACCTGGCCGAGGGAGGGCTGATCCCCTACGACTCGGCGCGGCTTCCGGGGAAGGAATCTGAGCCGCAACCCTGGGAGGGTGAGCGTGTTCTTCTTGCCACCCACGTCGACCGTGGGTTTTCCTTGCCTCCTCATCCTTTCTTCCGAGGGTTTCTAAACTTCTTTGGGGCTCAACTCCACCATTTTACCCCCAACTCAATCGTTTATCTTGCCGCGTTCATTTCCTTGTGTGAGAACTTCTTGGGTTGTCGACCTCACTGGGGTCTTTTCAAGCATATTTTCACTTGTCGCTCCTAGACAGTGAAAAAGGCTAATCCGAGTGACAAGAGGACCCAAGTGATCCAGATGTGTGGGGGTCTTGGCATCCAGACGAGGGGAAAAAGCTCCTTTCCGGCCATGATCCTTCCCGATTCAGTTCGCGGATGGCAGTCGACCTGGTTCTACTGCAAAGACCAGTCGACCCCAGGGAAATCGACTGGCCTTCCTCCCTTTACCATGGACCGAGTGGAAAAACCCTCCCCTTTGAAGGTGCTCCCGGAGGATAAGGCGCACGTGAAGGTGTTGGTCAACCGAGTGGTCCAGCTCATTCGTGACGGGGGCACTGGTATGGATCTCTTGGAGGTCTTCCTTCAGCGGCGCATCCAGCCTCTCCAAGCCCGAGACCACCCGATGTGGATGTATTCGGGTCTAGAAGACTCCACTCGGATCCACCCGGAGGAGGTCGATGACGACACGCTGGAGAAGTGGCTGTCGAGCATTACCGGGAACAAGGACAATCCCAGAGGAGCCAGGAGAGTTCCCCCATTTGACCAGTCGCGTGCACCAGAGCAGGTCTGATTCTGAGTTTTTGCTTGTAGTCTGAATTCACTCGCGCAGCTATCTGTATTGCTTCGACTAACTTTGTTCTCCCTGCTTTCTTTCAGGCCATTATTGAAATGTATTCGATGCCCAACGGGGAGCAAGAGCAAGCTCTGGAAGGCGAGGCGAGTGGTGGAGAAAGTGGCGAGTGGACTTCCGATGGTGAAGGGGATGGTGGAAGTGACGACTCAAGTGATGGGGAAGAAGTCGAGTCGCCTCCTTGCATAGAGAGACGATCCAAGCTTGACCAAGAACGGTCGAGTGCCCGCGACAAGGCAACTGCTCAGGCTGGTCAGTCTTTGAAGCGTCCTCGGGTCTCTTCACCAACCCCGACTGAGAAGGCGCCAAACCACCCCAAAGTTGCAGAGCCGAAGACTCGGAAGGCGCTGCCAAAGATCAAGATCGATATCCCTGTCGCCTCCACGTGAGTGTCTCTCCTTGTATTCACTCGATGCTCCGCGCTGTTTGTTTTTCTTGTTTTAACTGGATGAACTTTGGAATTATTAGCACTGCCACTTCCGGGACCTCAGCTTACAGGGATGATGATGAGGTGATGGAGGATGCGGTCACTTCTAATCCGGGTATGATTTCTGCCATACTATCTTTCTTTGGTCGATTGCACTGAATCGTGCATCGTTGGGTGACGTGATTTTGGTAATTTGAACTTTGCACAGCTCCCAACATTATTGACCTCCCTGATGATGATGAAGAGCCCGAGAGGTCTTTGACGAGGAAGAGTAGGCGAGCTCCTATAAGTGAGGCACTATAGTCGACGCCGAGGGCGGAACTAGTCGTTCAGGACACTGGTGACGTCAATCGGGGTTCTGTTACCTTCGCGGAGCCCCTGTCGAGTGCCTTGCCTTCTTCTTCGACTGCTCAGGCCCCTGTCGACCCGCCTTCAGTTTTTGCGACCCATCATGTCCCAGAGGACGAGGTGAATGTTGCTAGGGAAGCCATACGCCAGGCGGGCATTATGATGGAGAAGATGAAGATGGTGCGGGACGCCAGCCAGGCCGCCTATGATGCCAGCTCGGCTCTCCAGAGCAACGTTCAGGTTAGTCGGCTATCTGAAGATTCTTTCCAAAAATCTTTGCGTCTGTACACCCACTGGGTGCGTTGATTGAAGTTTTGGACTAGTGGAGACTACGGTGGACTGCTGGCAGTCGACTGTAGTCTTTGTATTTTGCCGAATGTATAAACCAAACTGGTAGTTTGTCTCTTCCACTCGACTTCGACGGGCCGGTCGAGTGGGATCAGAACCGGTGGGGGCACGCTAAGTGCACCCACTGGGTGTAGTCCCCGAGACTATGGTGGACTGCTGGCAGTCGACTGTAGTCTGAGTTCTACTTTCTTTCTCTTTTTTTTTGGACTCGACTTCAGCGGGCCGGTCGAGTGGGATCAGAACCGGTGGGGGCACGTTAAGTGCACCCATTGGGTGTAGTCCCCGAGACTATGGTGGACTGCTGGCAGTTGACCGTAGTCTTAGTATTTATTGCCTTTGTTGTTTTTTTTGCTGTAACGATAACTTCTCCCCTTTGATTTCAAAAATCTTGCGATCTTGGAGCTCGCTTTGCTGACTTGGAGAAGCAGCAGATTCAACTGAACCTTGATTTGGAGCTGGCCAGGACAGAGCTGCAAAAGGTCAGAGACGGCGCCGCAGGTAAGACGATTTTGTCGACTGGTTAGTTTTTAGGCTTGAGTACCCTTCTGCTATTTCCGAATCAATCATCATTTCTTTGCAGAAAAACTGAGAGAAGCTCTGGCGAAGAAGGATCAGGACTTGGCTGCTGCCCGTAAGTAGGCTGACGACAAGACCGCTCTGGCCGAACAGAAGCTGGCTTCGGTCGGCCAGTTAGAAGAAGAGAATACCAGGCTGAAGACCGCTCTGAATGAAGCCAACAGGGAGTGTACACGTTGGAAGAAGGATGACCTCAACTTGAACGAAAAGATGGAAGGCATCGCTCGCAGGAGGGACGATCTGGAGAGCTACTTGAGGAGCCTCGCCAAGAAGTTGTACATCAAGCTTGAAGGTGCATATTTAGTTCCGACTGGTGTTTTTTTGTGTCGACTCAGTGTATGAAAATTGACTTATCCTTGGATCGTGAATGCAGAGTTTTGCCAGAACTTTGAAGAGGAGACTGGGCGGATCGAACCAGGTTTGGATCCAATCAACTCTCCCGTGAAAGATGAAACTATCATGAATCTGCTCCGACTGGAATCTCGCATCGACGGTGCCGTGGACTACTTGGCTCGACTGAAGGTCGCCATGTCACGGATCGACCCAGCACTTTGGCCAGAGGCTACGCTCCAAAACGATCTCGAGTCTCTGATGACTCGACTTAACGGAATCCCTGACCGAGTGCAGGAGTGGAAGAAGTCTTCTGCTCGGTGTGGCGCTGATGTGGCTCTGTCCTTGGTTCATGTCCACTTCAAGGAGGTGCGACAAGACAAGCTGGCAGCAATCAAGGTCGCCAACACCCAGAAGCATGACTTCCGAACCTTTATGGAGACTTTCATCGCTGCAGCCACTCAGATAGCCGACGGCGTCGACCTGGATGAGTTCGTCGAGCCTGCCAACCCTCCTCCCGCGGAGTGAACAAACTCTTATGTCCCACCTTAAATTTGCCTCGGAATGCCGAGTGGTTTTTGTAACCGTTAAACTTTTTCGGGCTGCATGCCTGAGTACTTCGATCTGTGGTCTGGAACCTTTAGAATTTATCTGAACTTGGTTTACCGTTGAATATCTTTATGAATCTCCTGCTGAGTGAACCCATTCTTCATTCGAGACAACTTTTGCACTCGTAGCGCAGTTCCGAAGGAGAGGGAAGCAGTCGACCCATGTCTTGTATTTGTGGCGAAGCTCTCCAGGAGAAGGTGGTAGTCGAACCGCCCCTCGTCGTCCTTGAGGATTGAGATGTGTTCCGTACTTAGGTGAGTACTGGACTGCAGCTAAGCCCCCGAGTGGGAGGATTGCTCTCCACTCGGTAGGATTTTTTTTTCAAACTTAGGCGAGTGCCGGATTGCAGCTAAGTCTCCTAGTGAGAGAACCTAGGCGAGTACTGGACTGCAGCTAAGCCCCCGAGTGGGAGGATCGCTCTCCACTCGGTAGGATTTTTTTCTCGAACTTAGGCGAGTGCCTGACTGCAGCTAAGTCTCTAAGTGGGAGGACTTAGGCGAGTACTGGACTGCA